>NC_061121.1:162826996-162980052 GCF_002878395.1 Capsicum annuum
GGGGGGTAATAAGACCCCCACAAAGTTCAGTATGTTCAACTGAAAATTCGGTCAAAGTTCAGGTATTTCGTAGGTATTATCTCTATATAATATGTAATGTATGTTATTATTTTTGTGAACCAACATAAATGATTCAATTGTAACAGTGGACTTTTTATTTGCTTTAAAGTTCACGTAAGAAATAATTAATTATTTCAATAAATGATTAAATTGTAATAGTGTCAATTTTTTTTTCCTTTTAATTTCTTTGTTAAGAAATTAATTTTTGCCTATATTTTTTAGTGAGTAAATTTCCAAATACTTTTCAAAGTTATACGGTATTAATCATTAATAATATTCTTGAACATATTTAATCTAAGAAAATTATACATCATAAAAGAAACCAAAATAAAATAGATGTAGAATTTGTTTTTATGAATTTAGAGATCGAGTAATACATAAAATTTACCTTAGAAGAAATGTACTCAACATTGAATTAGATCTATAGTATGAACCAAGCATGAATCATAGGTGACATAGCATGAATCATCAAAATTTAGCAAGAAAGGAAGAAATAATAATGAAATGATAAAATATAAAATTTTCAACCAGAAATATGAAAAATCTTAGCCTATAACGAAAAAAATCATTTGTATTTACTAAAAATTGAGCACATATAAGTGAGCACATAAGTAAGTTTAATAAAGATAAATACTCACCAATACATAACTCATCACATAAATTGCTACTATTAAAAAAAAGATACTGAAACTCATGTGAAGCATTTCCTTTGCAAAACTAAAACTAAAATGATATATATATATATATTAAAAGTGTGAAGACCCTTAGAAAAGTTATTTGAACTTTTTAGCCTTCATTAAAAAACTCTACTTTAGACAAAACTGTCTTTTCACTATTTTTTAAATTTATTATTTAATTATGTTTTGTTATATTAACTAGACTTCCTAAAATATATGAGACTCCTAAAATATATGGTAGGGGAATTAATTAGTATTTTTCTTTCTACTAAACTTTCTAAAATATATGGTATTAGAATTAATTAATATTTTTCTTTCTACTATTTAATTAGAAAAATACTCCTAAAATAGGACTCTATTAATTAAGAAAATACTTCTATAAATATTGAGATGTACGTTAAACTAGAGAACAAACCGATTTGCCTATTGGGAGAATATGATTGATGCTCATCTAACTTGATTCGATTGCATGTCTAGATTGGAGGATGCTTAATTTTCTAACCCTTAGCTTCTTTACTATTTTTATCAGCATAATAGAATTCAACATGTGTATATATATATCTTCTTTGTTTTCATTCAAAATCATTCTTTAGGGCCAAAATTTTCACTCAGACAAGAATTAGTTGGATCAAAATCGAAGCTTTGTGATCAATATTATATTTTTTTATATAGTTTACAGGTCGTAGATGAATGTCAGTTGGCTTTGAAGAATTTCATGTGTAAAGGTTAGGTTTAATTGTATTATTTTGATATCTTTATTATATTATTATTTTATTTTAATTTATAGATGCTAGATGAATGTGGGTCGGCTTTGAAATTCTTTTAAGAAAAGGTTAGGTTTAATTGTATTATCGCAATATCTCTATTAGTTTGTTGTTTTGTGGTAGTTTATAGTTCGTAGATGAATCTCGATCAGCTTTGAGAAATTTTTGTGTGTAAAATTTAAGTTTAATTGTATTATTTTGATGTCACTTTTATCTTATTATTTTGTTGCAGTTTACAGGTGATACATAAATATTGATCGGCTTTGAGGGATTTTTTTATGTAAAGGTTAGGTTTAGTTGTATTATTTTGATATCTCTATTATCATATTATTTTGTTATTATTTACAGGTGGTAGATGAGTGTCGTACGACTTTGAGAAAATTTTTGTGTGTGAGGATTAGATTTAATTGTATTATTTTGATGTCTCTATCATTGTATTATTTTGTTGCAATTTACAGATGGTAGATGAATATCAATCGAGTTTTAAAAATATTTTTGGTAAATATCAGGTTTAATAAATAAATTCTCTATCTTTACATACTCAAAAGATATTAAATTTAATTATTATATTCATCTTGTTATTTAAACAAATTTTCTATTTAATATAATATTTGAACTTATTATAGTGAGGTACACGCACAAGGCGCGAAACCTAAACTAGTATATATATATATATATAAGAGAATATTTCTACATATTTGGGTTTGGCCGTTTGGCTGATTGGCCATAATTCTTTGAAGAAAATTAGCTGGATTGGCTTAATTATGTGTGTGTATATATATATATATATATATATATATATATATATATACTAGTTTAGGTGTACGTGCATTGCGTGTGTATCTCACTTTAATGAGTTCAAATATTACACTAAATAAAATATCTGTTTAAATAATAAAGATGAATATAATAATTAAATTTAATATCTTTTGATTATGTAAAGATGGTGAATTTATTCATTAAACCTAATATTTACCAAAAATATTTTTAAAAGTCGATCGACATTCATCTACTATCTGTAAATTGCAACAAAATAATACAATAATAGAGACATCAAAATAATACAATTAAGTCTAATCTTTACACAAATTTTTTTTCTCAAAGTTGTCCGACACTCATCTACCACCTGTAAACAATAACAAAGTAATACGATAATAGAGATATCACAATAATACAACTAAACCTAAACTTTACATAAAAAAATTCCTCAAAGCCGACCAACATTTATCTATCACCTGTAAACTGTAACAAAATAATACGATAAAAGTGATATCAAAATAATACAATTAAACTTAAATTTTACACACAAAAAATTTTCAAAGTCGATCGAGATTCATCTACAAATTGTAAACTGCCACAAAATAACAAACTAATAGAGATATATGATAATTCAATTAAACCTAATCTTTACCTAAAAAAAATTTCAAAGTCGACTCATATTCGTCTAGCATCTGTAAATTAAAATAAAACAATAAGATAATAAAGATATCAAAACAATTCAATTAAATCTAACCTTTACACAAGATTTTTTTCAAAGTCACCGACATTCATCTACGACCTGTAAATTATAAAAAATAATATAATAGTAATCACAAAGCTTCAATTTTGATCCAACTAATTCTAGTCTGAGCAAAAATTTTGACCCTAAAGAATGATTTTGAATGAAACAAAGAAGATATATATGTACACACATGTTGAATATTATTATGCTAACAAAGACAGTGAAGAAGTTGAGGGTTAGAAAATCAAGCATCCACCAATCTAGACATGCAATCGAATCATCAATCATATTCTCCCAATAGGCAAACTGGTTTGTTCTCTAATTTAACGTATATCTCAATATTTATAGAAGCATTTTCTTAATAGAGTCCTATTTTAGAAGTATTTTTCTAATTGAACAGTAGAAAAAAATATTAATTAATTTTCCTACCATATATTATAGGAGTCCCATATATTTTAGGAAGTCTAATAGAAAAGAAAATATTAATTAATTCTCCTACCATATATTTTAGGAGTCCCATATATTTTAGGAAGTTTAGTTAATATAATAAAAAATAATTAAATAATAAATTAAAAAATAGAAAAAAGACAGTTTTGTCTAAAGAATAATCTTTTAACGATGGGCAAAAAGTTCAAATCACATTTCTATGGGTCTTCACACTTTATATATATATATATATATATATATATATATATATATATGGAAAAGGATAAAAAATACTCCTCTACTATTTTTATTGGCTATATTTATCCTTAATTATACTATGGGGTCAAATATGCCCCCGTTGTTAGCAAAGTATATATAAATACCCCTCATTTTTATGTATATCCACATGACCTACTATTTAGGTGAGGTAGATGCCATATGACATATCACCTCACAACCAGATTTTTATTTTTTGTTACTCTTTTTCTTTTTTCTAATAATATTTAATCACTTCTCCATAATCATATCTCCATGGCATCTTTCCCATTTCATTTTAATTGAACACAAAACTTCACTATCCAAAATTAGCCATAGAATTTATTAATCTTGAACGAGCTTCATAAAAAAACAATTATGATTCTATCTTTCAATAGTGACTAATCCACAATTCTTTAAGAAAATAAATGAGAATCCAAAAGATATAATATGGATCTGTTAAAGATACAAGATCACTAACAATTTAGAGCAGACCCTAACTGAGATTTAAGAATAGAAAAATTAGGTTGACGACAAAAATAAGAAAAACTGCTGAAGCACATAGATTAGATTCATACAAAATAAAATTAGAACGTGGCACAAATTAAAAGAGGCAATCAAAATCTACTAACACACAACAGAGGAAAGATTTAGAGCAACACGTTAGCAATTAGGAAAGAAATTGGGGGAATGTACTAGTGGATCTATTGGGAAGCCATAGATTTGTGAAAATCAATATCACAACCTGATTTATGAGTTATGATGGCACCTACAAAAATCCACCAATATGTAAGCCAACATCGTAACCCGGAGCTAAGGCAATAAGTTACTTCGGTAGAAATGCCCGATAAGGGCCTAAATAGATAAAAACAATTATGATCAACAATGTTCCACAAAAGATAATCAAATACGAATACCAATCCCATGACCTGGTAATATCAGTATAAGAGCATTTAAGTATGATAATAGGAAATACAACCCAAAGCTTAAATAGTTGTAATGACCCTTCAGGTCATTTCTCGTATTCCCACTTATTATTTTTGTTAGAGCTTTTTCATAACTAAGCCAAGTTATTTATAACTTGTTCAAACTAATAGTTCAGTTACCAGGCAGTTCCTATGGTTTTTAGAATCATTTCCCTATTTAGAAGTCTTCATTGGTTCCAAAAGGTCATCGAGTGAAAACTTTAGTAGAACAATATTGGATGTGAATTCTGACTGCGGAAACAGCCCTAGAATATCAATTTTAGGTTAGGTATACCTTTGTTTTGAGTCCTGCTACATCCGAACTCATTTTTTCCTGTTGGTCGGAAAGTTGATAAACTAAAAATTTGAGTGTAGGGCCCACATTTGGTCGAAACTACCTCAGATGGAAAATCTAACTTTACCAACGCATTTGGAATATCAATACTAGTGTGGTTTCATAACTCGTTTGCTCATATTGGACTTCAAATGTATCTGAGGCATTGTGCAGTAAGGTACAATGATTGTGGGAGAGGGGGACTTGGTGCGATCGTAATGCCACAATTGTGGCTAGTGTGGGTGCACAATCACACTATCTAAGGGCCTGGAAAGGGATTGTTTAAATATATTTTTTGGTCGAGAATTGGCCATTTTCTCCATTGTCTTAAGTCTCAAAACGCTAATAGAGTGTGTAGCCCTCAAATTGAGTCTTTGGTGTTGATTGGAAACTTGAATAACTTGGGCAATCATGATTAACGTCGAATCTAAGGTATGAATCCTTCATTATTAGTGTTGAATTCTTGATTGTTGGACCCAAAAACCCTAATGGCCAGAGGCTTGATTTTAGCCCTAAATATGGTTGATTTGCACTAATTTATTGAGGGCTATAACTCCTTAATGGTATTTGAACAATGGGTTGGTATCGGAAACTTATTTTTCATACGTGGACCCACTTAGAGGATTTTGGTGTCGTTTTGGTTCTGAAGCAAAATAGTGCAATATGCGTGTCACTATTCTCGTAATAATGCATAAATTATGTTTTTGCTAGCTTGGATCCTTAAAGAAGCTTTGAGGAAAGGAAAAGCAAAGATTGTTGGTCCGTGAGCTATATTTGGATTCGAGGTAGGTTAGGCTTACTTGTTTTAGGTTGAGCTTTATAGTAGTACAATTGTGATATCTTGATAAGATTGGGTGGGGTCTTAGAATTTGAAATGGTCGATGGTAATGTTTGAGATTAGTTGAATCACTTAGGTGTTTGAAAACATAAAGTGTGATATTTGACTCATAGTCTAGAACCTTGGTTAGTTGGACTTGTTATCTCATGAATAGCATGAAAATGCTCTAGTTGTTCTAGTTAGATAGGAGTTACCTTGTTCACTCATACTATGTGTAAGTTGACCTTAGATATGCCTGGTTGTGAAATTGGCCTTAGATGCTTTGGCTGATTTAGGAGTAATATTTGAGAAAGAATTGGCCTATAGAACTAGTGTGGATTAATAAATCTTTGTGACATAATTTAGATAACTTAGTCAAATTTTGGGTAGAAGTTAGACTTGAAGAAAATACTTTGGGATATTAGAAGCGAAACTTGACCCACCTTAAGCTTGGACTATGTAGCTTCATTATCAACCTAGATACTTGTTAAATGCCTTGAATATTCTTGGGTAATATGGTGGCTAAACTTGATAAATAGTTTATTCATGATGTTGATTTTGGAGATAATGTCCATACTTGATTGTTATCTTAGTCATTAATTGGATACCAATGGAAAGTCTTGTAAGTTGAACCTATGACTATGCTATCACTTAAATTATTGGCTAGTTTAATATGTGATGCGTCATGCAAACACGACACTTTCAATGATTTAAACCACGAATTTATGCATGAACTAAGGATATTTTGTTAGATATGATACACTTTGGTGAATATTACAGGTGAAACAGGTCTACAACCGTGTTTGAATGAAAAAATAAGAAAAAAACCTGAAATAGACCAATTCTAATCAAGATATGAGTCAACTCATAAGTTGTAAATATTCGATATGACTCGTATGTTGAATCGTATGCACAACAGAACCAAAAGACAACCTAAAGAGCTAAGTATGGGGAAGATATGACTCAGGTATGTAAGTCATAAGCTAGGATATGAGTCATACAGAGAAGTCATAAGCATAACAGAACCTACGCTACTACTCAAGAGTTAAATTCTCAAAAGTATACAAGTCGGAAGTCTGAGTACGACTTGTATAAGGAAGTCGTACACAAACCAGTATTCAGAGCTTGGAAAGATCAAAGTCCTAGGTGATTATGAGTGAAGGACATGAGTCATACACTTAGGTATGACTCATAAGAAGGAGTCATATGTTAAACAGAAAGTTGAAGCCTTGGGAGAACAGACACTAGAATGGATTTACGAAGGTAGGGTACGACTCGTATGATGCCAGTACACGTAAAGATTGGGTCGTACCGACTGCCGAGTTAACTTTAATTTTTCCATTTTTATTAGGATTTTTATGTTATTTTAAGATACTATAAATACTCTGGGGTTTACCTTTTATTAGGTTACACATTCTTATCATAGGATACATACTCTTACAATACTTTTACAATTATTCTTACGATTTTGGGTTTATTCAATTAGATACTTTGGAGGTTATTCATCTTAGTCTTGTGCAATTAACTATATGTGTTCTTTTTTGATAATCATGGTTTCTTAAACAAACATGAGCGTCTAATCTCCTTGACTAGGATTGTAGGAACCCTGATAGATTAGCTACATAGAGAAAGTGTGAGACTCATCTTTTCTAGGGTTCTTCATGATAATCAATCTCATTCATGATAATTAATCTCAATTAGCTGCAGTAGCTTGAGATAGCCTATATTCGCGCCCATCCCCAAAAGGGAGTTTGCAATTGGAAAAATAAGTTAAGACAGTGATTTGAGATTTCTACCTCCACCGTTTAGCTCTTGCATCACATCTTATCATTTGATCTCAAAATGAATGGTGAGCTGAGGTCGTAGCAAGGAGCAACAAGTAACATCATGAGACTTAACCGATAAAGGGTGAGATTTATCTTCACGCTTAAAAGGCAGCTGATAATACCTATCTTGTAGACTTTACATACAGAATAAAAGAATGGCTACTACTTGCGATTGATACTAAAATCACCCCATTTACTTTCCTGTACTGCTTGTGTATTACATCGAGTCAAGAAACTATTCACATTTTCCCTGTGGGATCGACCCCAACCTAGTTGGGTTATTATATTTGCAAGCAACCACATTATACTTTTGTTTGGAGTGTAGTTTTGGGCTATATCAAATTTTGGTGTCGTTGTTGGGGAAGACAATTTGAGTAGTGAATTGAGTTGGTGAAGATTCATGGGTTTTTATTTTCTATTTTTGATTTAGCATACGCTGATGTATGCCAAGTACTAGTTGTAGAGGCAATATCTTACTCCCTTTTGGTCGAGAACCAGAGAGAATCCTTCAAATATCAAGAAGGATGTCAGGATGTATTCATGACGGAGTTCAAGACCTCCCACCTGTAGATCCAATTGTGTCACTCCCGTGTGCTCCATTATATCCATAGAATATTGTGGATATATAAACACAACATCTTTTAGAGCGAGAACAAAGAAAAGCCAAAGAGGCTAGACTTGCTGCAGAGGTTGAGTTAGCTCAGCAGGGTGGAATAGTCAGTCCTAGACAGGTAGTTAATCATCAAGTTCAAAGAGGCAGTGATTCAGTTATTCTTGAATATCAACACCTAGACCTATATGAGGAGGATTATAAAGATCTGGGTTATGTTGAGCCTACTGAGTCAAGAGCCATTATTCCTCCTACTTTAGATCCCAATGTAAAGTTTGATATTACTAGTATTATGATTCAATTGTTGAATCTGAAGGGTGCCTTTTCGGGTACAACTAAGGATGATGCAAACATGCACCTTGCAAATTTTCTTAGGATCTGCACATGTTATACTATTCCAGGGGTTGATTAGGAAGTATTGGGATTAAGGTTGTTCCTATTTTCATTAATAGGTGAATCATCACTATGGTTAGGGGAACTTCCAAGAGGATCTATCACTACTTGGCACGAGTTGAAGAAATAGTTTTTGAGTAGATTTTTCCCTCCACACGGATGCTACAGTTGAATGATAAAATTTACAATTTCAGACAGTTACCAATAGAGTCCATGTATGAGGCATGGTTTTGATTTAAGAATAAGCTGTGTATGGTACCAAATCACAGAATCAGAGGATCTAACTTGTCATAAATCTTCTATAGATCACTGAATAACAATTTGAGAGCTATGTCTAATACTATTTCAAGAGGAGCATTTATGAGTCTTCGATAGAATGCTGCACATGAGATACTTGATGATATCACTATGACTAATATAGGATGTCATACTAGAGATTTAGAACATGGCAGTGGTACATATGATATCGGAGCAACAATACTCACTAAGCAGGTAATGATATGCTAGCGCAAGAGGTTGCATAGCTTCCTACAAACATTGGGTTGCTTTTAAAATAATTTGCGACGATGAGTGCTGAGAAAGTGAATGCAGTTTTGGCACACTGGTCTACTTCCAAACCATTTGAGATCGAATCTAAAGAAGAGGCAAAGTATCTTGATTGTAGATTGGTAGATTTCCAAGCTCAAGGTCAAGGAAATCAAGGTCGAAACTATTATAATGACAGATACAGATATAGGAGTAGAGAAAGAGATGTTGATTGGTGGCATAAAAATGACTATAAGGAGAAAAGTGACAAGTATATTCCATTAGGTAATCGTGATGCAGAGTCTAAAATGGAAGCACTTTTGTCTAAGCTGGTCAAAGGGCAAGAAAGTCAAGAAAGCTGCCTAAAGGAAATCAAAGCAGATTTGTCAAGTTTGAACTAAAATATTGAGTCACATGCTATAGCAATCAAGAAACTGGAGCAACAATTTGTTCAGATATCAGCCATAGTAAATCAGAGACTGCCTGACACTCTTTCGAGCAATATAGTGGTAAATTCTAGAAATGAAAGTCACTGTCATGCCATTACTAGTCGGAGTGGTAAAGTCATTGTAGACCCAGCTGTACCCACTGTTGATGAGCGAAAGAATGATGACGAGCTTGTTGATGTAGAAAGCAGTAAAAAGTAGGAGATGGGAGAAGAAAAGGTTTCAGAGCCTGTGTTAAAGCCTATTCCAAGACCCCCCCCCCTTTCCTCAAAGGCTAAATAAGAAACAAGATAAAGGTAAGTATCATAATTTTTTTATCTATGTTAAAAGAGTTGGCTGTCAACATACCTCTTGTAGAGGCATTGGAGCAAATGCCAGAACATGCAACTGGATGGACAATATTCATCATTGCAATGCTGTACTAGATCTTTGGTAAAGAAGAAGGAGGATCCTAATGCTTTCACAATACCTTGCACTATTAGGTCTTTCAACTTCACTCGAGCATTATGTGATTTGGGGTTTAGCATCAACCTCATGCCGTTTGCTATATTTAAGCAGTTGGGGTTGGGAGCTCCCAAATCAACTATTACGAGTAGGGGTGGGCATGGTATGGTATATACTGAATACCAGACCTAATCCAAAATTTTTATACCGTGGTATGGATGTTATGGTATTTGGTATGGTATTTGGTAGGAATTTTAAATTATTTTGGTATTTGGTACGGTATTTGGTATTTATGCAATAAATACCAAAATACTGTATACCGCACCAAAGTTTTTTAATAACATATAAAACCCATATATATATTATATTTAATATTATTAAATATATTTATATATCGTCCATTAGCCAATTAAACACAAAAGTAGATTTTATTCAGAAATAAATTTTTGGGAAGCCTATTATTTAGGAGTACTATGCTTAAGTTTAGGTACTGTTGTTCAGAATTTTCATCTCGGACTATTCAATCGTGATTGAAATGTTATTTTTGTGTAATTGATTAACAAAGATAGTTGTTAGCCTAAAATGATTGAGACGTTTTTCAAATTTAAAGTTATAGTTTTTTTTATGAATATATGTAATTAGAAATCAAATAAAGTATGATTACCGAATTACCATACCGTAAAATACCAAAACCAAATTTAAAAATACCGAACTAATTTGGTATGGTAATGGTATTGTTCTTTTAGATACCGAAAATTGAAGTTACCATACCGAAGTTTAAAATACCATACCACCCCTGACTATGAGACTAGTGATGGCTGACAGAACAGTAAAGAAGCTTGTCAGTATCCTTTATGACGTATTGGTAAAAGTGTCTTCTTTTATATTCCCTGATAATTTTGTTATATTAGATTGTGAAGTGGACTTTCAAGTCCTAATTATTTTGGGAAGACCATTTTTTGCTACAGGCAGGCATTGATTGATACAGAGAAAGGACATCTGATGCATAGATTGAATGATGAACAAGTGACATTCAAAGTTTGCAAATCTATGAAGTTGCCTGATGAGTTGAGAGTAATATATGTGATTGATATGCATGATGAGGAGACAGATTTATTTCATGATGTTAATGTAGTTACTCTTTGGGATGATGGTTTTGATGTTGTTGTTCCTATTGAAGAAAGGTTAGGTGTTGAAGATCTTGCATCCATGATCATGAATTTTGATAGTGACAGTATTGAGGAGTATGATGAGATTGTGTGCGCATTGCATGGAAATGGTTCTTATAATTATGCACCAAAGAAGCTTGATTTAGATTTGACGACTAGAACTACTCTACCTGTTCGTCTGTTTATTAAAGAACCACTGGTGTTAGAGTTGAAGGTCCTCCTATCTCACTTGCGATATGTATTTTTGGAGGGCAACAACACCTTGTCAGTTATTATTATAGCTGAGTTGAGATAGTCAGAAATAAAAGTATTATTGTCAGTATTGCAGAGATTCAAGAGGGCCATTGGATGGTCCATTACAGATATTATGGTTATTCTATCTAGTTTGTGTAACTACAAAATAAAAATTGAATCGAATTGTGTTCCATCTATTGAACATTAATGTCAATTAAATCCTTTGATGTAAGAGGTGGTGAAGAAGGAAATAATCAAGTTGTTGGATATTGGTGTAGTATATCCCATTGCTGATAGCAAGTGGGTTAGTCTAGTACAATGTGTGCCGAAGAAAGGCGGAATTACTGTTTTACCTAATGAGAAGAATGAGCTAGTACTTATGATCGGTACTCAGAAGGACCATTTTCCCATGCCTTTTATGGATTAGATGTTAGACAGATTAGCAGGCAGAGGATGGTACTATTTTCTTGATGGGTACTCAGGATACAATCAGATCACTATTGCACACGAGGACCAAGAGAAGATGACTTTTACATATCCTATGGGGCTTTTACATTCAAGCATATGCCATTTGGGCTATGCAATGCTCCAACCACGTTTCAGAGATGTATGATGTCAATTTTCTCTAATATGGTAGAAAACACCAACGAAGTGTTCATGGATGACTTTTTGGTGGTTGGTGATTCTTTTGAAGACTACCTAAAGCACTTGGAAAATGCTCTACAAAGGTGTGAAGAATGCAACTTTGTACTTAATTCAGAAAAGTGCCATTTTATGGTTAAAAAAAGAATTATGCTCGGGCACAAGATTTCAAAGAAAGGCATAGAGGTTGATCGAGCAAAGATTGAGGTGATTGAGAAATTACCTCACCCAATTTTTGTGAAAGGAATTCGAAGCTTTTTAGGGCATGTAGGCTTTTATAGACATTTTATCAAGGACTTCTCGAAGATTGATAATCCTCTTTGCAAACTTCTTGAGAAGGAGGTAAAATTTAATTTTGATGATGCATGTAAAAAGGCGTTTGAATGCTTAAAGGAGAGGTTGGTGGCTACTCCAATCATTTTATCTCCTGATTAGTCCTTACCTTTTGATATTATGTGTGACGCTAGTGGATTGACCTTAGGGGTTGTACTAGGCCAATAGAAAAAAGATCTTTCATCCAACCTACTATGCTAGTAAGGCACTAAATCTTTCTCAAAAGAACTATACTGTGACGGAGCAAGAGTTATTGGCAGTGATTTTTGCCTTTGAAAAGTTTAGATCTTACTTGATTGGGATAAATGTGATTGTTCACACTGGTCATGCAACATTGAGGTACCTGATGGCTACAAAAGATGCAAAGCCTAGGCTTATTCTGTGGGTGTTGTTGTTACAAAAATTTGACTTTAAAGTGAAGGACCGAAAAGACACAAAAAATCAAGTTGCAGATCACTTGTCTAGACTGGAGGAGGAAGCTATGTAGAAGGTTGCTATTGGGTTGGAGATTGACAACTTTCCAGATGAACAGATATTTTCAGCTTCCCAAGATCTAATTCTATGGTTTGCAGATTATGCAAATTATTTAGCTAGTGATCTAGTCCCAAAAGATCTTCATATCAGCAAAGAAAGAAGTTCATGCATGAGGTAAGGAAATTTTTCTGGGATGAACCTTATATATTCAGAATTTATGAAAATGGAATCATTTGTAGGTGTATATCTGAGGTAGAGATGATGAGCATACTTGAGGCTTGTCATTCATCACCAGTTGAGGGTCATCATGGAGAGGCCCGCACAGTGCATAAAATTTTGCAATGTGGCTATTATTGGCCAACAATCTACAAAGATGCTCATGATTCGCTTCTATTTGTGACCAATGTCAATGAAAAGGTACTATTTCTAGAAGACATGAACCACCTATGACTCCTATTTTAGAATTGCAATTGTTTGATGTATGGGGCATAGATTTCATGGGACCTGCCGTCCTAAACGACCCACGAACTATATGGGTTCAACTTCCCTTACTAAAAGGGCCCCGGTGCGTGTAGCCGCATGACTAGGGAAAAAAACTTGGGATGACTAGTACATCCCCCAAAATATAGCGTGACATCATGCACACGTCACTAAGACCAACCTCATATCAGCAAATATAAGTTTCCAGTTTTGGTCCCCCTGGGACCTCCACCTTCCACGACTTTGCAACATATTATTGCCCAATTAAAAACCAATTTCCAAACAACCAAACCATTATCCATTTACCAACCAAGGCCATTAATATTGGTATCATCATACCAATCCTTACTTGCAAGTATTGTCCATAGCCAACCATGTATAGGTTTAAGGGGACTTTCAAATTCCCTTTCATTTACTATATTAAACCACTTGGGGGATTCCATGTACCCTAAAAGCATAACCATTTGGCCATTTACATTTTCAAGCCCTTTAAACCATACATAATTCCTTTACCAAGTTTTAAGATAAGCAAGAGTTCCATTAAAAGTAGTCAATGCAATATACATATCTTTATAAGCATTGTGTCAAAGACATTGGGGAAATAATATGACCAAAACCAATTCCAATTACAACTAAACCATTCCCATGCAATCCAATTATCCAAAACCACCATTAATTCATATAAAAGCATAATTAAAACCATCGAAAACCATAACCAACCATTCAGTATCAAAACCCCCCAAATCATATTTAAAAACAGAAATCATACAATCAGTGAAATCATGAAAATATTCATAAAAACCATTCCTTTAGATCAAATTAACAATGACAAAAGAGAACATGACTTAAACTAAGATAATGACGGAAGGAAATCACCATGACAAGCCCCAAATCAATTCTCTAGTTGAAACCCTAGCTTTCCTTACCCAAAAGCTTTAGAGAGAATTATAAAGTGTTTAGAAGAGTTTCTAAGTATTAATGAATGGAATAATAGGGTATATAACCTTCCAAGTAGGTTAGAAGTCATGAGACTTTATTAGGATAAGCGGGGAAATGTCCAGAATACCCTAACTTATGTTTCACAAAAATCCCATCAGAGGGGTACGACTAACTCTCACAAGTCGTACCCTTCCGATATGAGTGGTACTCTCCACTCGTCTATTAGCCTCAACCTTTGGATCAAACACCATCCGGCATATGGCTCATCCAACCAAGTCGTATCCAAAGCATACGATCCATACCCTTCATCCGTACCCCTAATAGATTTAAACCCAAGGAAGATTTAGACACTGTCTACTATACGAGTCCTGGGTATGACTCGTGCCTGGCTTATGACTCATGGTGAGTCACTCGTTTTTAGATCCAACATAGTAACCAGTTCTAAGATTAAGTTAAGGAACCAAACAATCTGTAACTACCAATATGACTTGTACCCCTAAGTCGTATCCATTTCAATAACAAAAATCTATCCTACCAACCAACATTGGTCAGCATACGATTGGACCATACCATCCGTATCCCAACTATGGCTTGTACACTCAAGTCATATTGGGTCCATAGATCAAAATCCCAGGAAATTTTCTATGGTCTAGAAACTAAGGTGTTTCAGTCTCCCCCACTAGGAACATTCGTCCCCGAATGATGGATAAGGTAGGGGTAACCACACACATGAGTCAATTACATTATCAAATTTATTTCCAATCTCTAACAAAGTTTGAAAACAAAGAGTCAAAGATATTAATATTTTCTTTATCAAATTATGAAATTAAAGATGTGTTGAGGCACATACCTTCCGCATGAATCCCAGGAGCAAAAAATAGATGCAGATACTTGAACTTCATGTCCTCCTCCGCTTCCCTTGTAGCTTCTTCCACCTTATGGTTCCGCCAAAAGACCTTAACCAAAGCCACATACTTGGTCCGCAACCGACAAACCTACCTATCCATAATTTTAACTAAGACTTTTTCATAAGGCAGAGAATCCGAAATACCTAATTTTTACAAAGAAATAACCAAAGAAAGATCACCAATGAATTTCCTCAACATAGAAACATGAAAGACCGGATGAACCAAGATCAATCTAGAAGGCAACTCCAGCTCATAAGAAATATTACAAATTCTCCACATAACCTCATAAGGACCAACATACCGGGGACTGAACTTTCCCTCTTGCCAAACCGTACTATTCCCTTCATGGGAGATACCTTGAGGAAAACCTTATCCCCAACCTTAAAATTCAAGTCTCTATGCTTAACATCCGCATAGGAATTTTGGTAAATTTGGGAAGCCTTAAGCCTCTCTTAAATTACCTTCACCTTCGTCATAGACTGGTAAACCAAGTCAGGACCAAATATGTTCACCTTACCAAGTTCAAACCAACCAATAGGAAACCTACACCTCCTACCATACAATGCCTCAAAAGGGGCCATACCAATACTAGAATGATAGCTATTGTTGTATGAAAACACCACTAAAGGTAGATGCTCAACCCAATTGCCACCATAATCAATCACACAAATTCGAAGCATATTCTCTGATGTCTGAATAGTTCTTTCCACTTACCCATCCATCTGCGGGTGGAAAGCAGTACTCAGACTAACCTTAGTCCTTAACCTTTTCTGAAAAGATTGCCAAAGAGAGATATAAGCTGTGTGCCACAATTAGAAATAATTGAAACAGGCACCCCATACTGCAAATGACATTACCAAAAACTCGAAGTGCCTATACCGTATATATAAAGCCGTCTTAGGGAGATCCACCTCACTAATCATTAGCTGATGGTATCCATATTGAAGATCTATCTTAGAAAAGAACTTGGCACCTTGCAACTGGTCGAACATATTATTTATCCTTAGAAGAGGATACTAATTCTTGACCGTCACCTTGTTCAACCGCATTAGTCAATGCACATACGAAGGGAACCATCCTTCTTGTGCACAAACAACACCAGTACACCCACAGGGATACACTAGGATGAATAAACCCCTTATCCAGAAGATCCTTAAGTTGCTCCTTGAGTTCCCTCAACTCAGTCGATCCATTCTATAAGGAGTAATATAAATTGGACGAGTGTACGGAACTAGATCAATACCAAACTCTATTTCCCTATCCAGGCGAACACTAGGAAGATCACCCCAAAAGACCTCTGGAAACTCATTAACCACTGGAATTGACTAGAAAAAAGAACCTTCCGAGTTAAAATCCTTAAATTGGAACAAGTGATAAAGACAAACTTTAGAGATTAACTTCCGAGCTTTGTGATAAGAAATAAATCTCCCCCGGGATCTAAAGAACCACCCTTTCATTCTATAACCAGGTCGCCAGGAAACCTAAAGATAACCCTATGGGTTCGACAATCTAAGGACGCGTAACAAAAATGCTACCAATCCATACCTAGAATGATATCAAAATCCACTATACCCAACTTAAATAGATCTACCAAGGTCTGCTTGCCACCAACAGATACCACACACCCTCTATAGACTCTCTTAGAAATAACGATTCACCTACCGGGGTAGAAATAGAAAAAGGAGCTGAAATAACTTCCAGATCAAAACTAAAAGATACAGCCACATAAGGGTCATATAGGACAGAGTGGACCCCGGGTCAAGCAAGTAATATACGTCACAAAAGAAAAGTTGTAACATACTAGTAACAATATCAGGTGATGGCTTGGATTCCTGTTAGGATGCTAAAGAAAACAACTTATTACGACCAACACTAGAAATAGGAGAAATAATAGAAGAAGATGCAATACCACCAGGTGTAGGAGCAAAAGATGAATCCACAGGAATCTTATTCGCCTCAATAGACACCTTATTAACCGAAAAATCCCTAAGCTGATGGACTGCCTGGCCACACTTAAAGAATTTATTCCTTTCTTTATCGAGCATAAAAAATTGAATGACCTCTGCTTTCCTGAGATTGGTCACCCTATGCCTGGAAATTTTCACCACCATGATGATACCTGTCGCCTGACTGGTAAGGAGCACTAGCAGAAGAATAGGAACTAGAACTCTCCTACTTATTTTTTTGCCATTTTTGGCTATCTCGACCACCCTGAGACTGAGCACCTCCATGATCTGAAAACCTGCTTCTCTTACCCTGTCTATCCCAAAACTCCATCTACTTCCTCTTTTCATTCTCCACTTACTACTTATGAAAAGTCAACCTAGAGATGTCCATATATTTAATCAGCAAGACAGTTTTGCTCTCTAAAATCAAATCTTGATTTAACCCAGAAGTAAACTTTCTCATTCTTTCCCACATGTCAGCCACTAAATGAAGAGAATACCTTGACAATTGGTGAAACTTCAAGGCATATTCCTTAAAAAACATCCTCCCGTGCTTGAGGTTCACAAACTCCTCCATCTTTGCTTCCCTCAACTCTTGAGTTATGAACTGATCTAAGAAGGCCTTAGAAAAAGTATCCCACAAGATTGATTATTCCACATCACCCCTGTCCCTCTCCCAGTCTTCATACAACTGGCATGCAACCTCTTTGAGTTGGTAAGCTATAAAGTTTACCCCTTCCATATTGGTAGCTTGCATCACCTAAAAGATCTTTTCTATTTTATTCAAGAAGTTTTGTGGATCCTCCTCCATCTTCACTCCTAAAAAATGAAAGGACCCATCTTTATAAATTAGCCATCCCTTGTGGCCTCCGTAGACAAAGCACCAATCATACCCCGCTCAGCCTGAGCAGTGACCATATGGGAAATAACATGAATAGACTGATGGAAGTTTGGATTAGTAACCTCGCCTTGAGGAGGACTAGTAACAACTGGTAGAACGCTATAACTATCAGGGATAGGATTGTAAGATTGAAAATAAACCCCAGAAGTAGGATGTACCCTATTAGCATTACCCCCAGATAGGATAGAAGAATTTCTTTATGTTCCTGATCTATGAGGTATGATCTGAAAGATGAACAAACAAGGATTAAAAAAGATTCTAGGACTGAGACTCTAAGCTTGAAAATAGAATACCAAGAAAGTAAACATTCCTAAATGCCTTGTAGCCTCTCTCTTATGAATGTGGTGCACTAGTCGACATGGATTTGTTTACTCCCAATTGACCATGAACCTAGGCTCTAACACCAACTTGATGCCACTCAACCGGGGGTCTTTTTATAATGGGCATCCCAAGTCCGATAGAGACCGGAGACCACCCCCGTTACCCAACCCAACCTCCAGCCGTCTGTCCTAAGTTGGCTAAATTTTTGTGCATGTAGCAAGATAGAGCGACAACTCACATGAAGACTCCGTGATAAGATCACAATCAGGATAGACCCAACCTAGTCCAACCACGCCATACCAATAATTCAACCATACTAAACCATTCCACAACAAGGGCCATAAACTAGGAAAAAAACAAAGTTGTTTTGAAACATAATATAATTAGTATCAAAATGAAATAGGATGGAACAACCAACAATATCGTCCAATGATGTTAGCCCATAGTCTTGTTCTAATGCCAAAGCCGACACCAATACCGATCCCACCTATTCCAACCCATAGAAGTACAATAAATCATCTAACCAAAAGAGTAATAAAATATGGTTGGGATATGCCCCCAATCATAGCCAAAACTAATATCCAGAAATAAACTAAATTATCTAAGAGTGTCCATAATATAAAATAGAGCCTTTCAAAAGGATGAAATCTTACCACTTCAGTCCAAGTGTTGTCCCCAAGTTAATAACTAAGTATGAGGAGTAGAATGGATGGTTCCAATATAGCGCGGTTATACAGCCGCCAGTAGATGGGTTAGCGGGTGAACGCTAGCATGATCTCAAGATAAGGATAAAATAATGCCATTTATAAAACTAAATAAGAACATCAATATGCAAACAACCATACATATATATATATACCATGCCGGGAAAAGAGACTGAGTTTAGCATGCCTTTACAAATTTTACTGGGCTATGTAGCCTTTTCATCCTAAACTACCTATAGGCTATATGGGTTCCACTCCCCTATTAAAAGGGCCCAATGCATGTAGCTGCATAACCAGGGAAGAAAACTTGGGATGAATATTACATCCTCCAAAATATAGTGTGAAATCATGCACACGGTCACCTTAGCCAACCTTATATTGGCAAATATAAGTTTCCAATTTTGGGCCCTCTGGGACCTCCACCTTCCACGGCTTTGCTACACATCCCACCATTATTGCCTAATTAAAAACCAATTTCTAAATACCAAAACATTATCTATTTGTTAACCAAGGACATTAATATTGGTATCATCATACCAATCTTTATTTGCAAGTATTGTCCATAGCCAAGCATGTATAGGTTTAAGGGGACTTTCAAATGCCCTTCCATTTACCATGTTAAACCACTTGGGGGATTCTATGTTACACGAAAGCTTAGCCATTTATCTATTTATCTTTTCAAGCCATTTAAACCATGCATAATTTCTTTTCCCAATTTTAAAATAATTAAGAGTTCCATTAAAAGTAGTCAATGCAATAAACATATCTTTATAAACATTATGCCAAACACATTGGGGCCATAATATGACCAAAACCAATTCGAATTACCATTAAACCATTTCCATACAATCCAATTATCTAAAACCACCATTAGTGTATATAAAATCATAACTAAAACCATCAAAAACCATAACCAACCATTTAGTATCAAAACTCCCAAAATCAAATTTGAAAACCAAAATCATATAATCAATGAAATCATGAAAACATTCATAAAAACCATGACTTTATATAAAATTAACAATGAGGGAAAAGAACATGCCTTAAACCAAGATGATGATGGAAAGAAATCACCAAGACAAGCCCCGAATCAATCCTCTAGTTAAAACCCAAACTTTCCTTGCCCAAAAGTTTTTTATAGAATTATCAAGTGTTTAAAAGAGTTTATAAGTGTTAATGAATGGAATAATAGGGTATATAACCTTCCAAGTAGGTTAGAAGTCGTGGTATCTTATTAGCATAAGTGGGAAAATATCTAGAATACCTGTACTTAAGTTGCACAAAAATCCCCTCACAGGGTTACAGCTGACCCTCATGAGTCGTACCCTTCCGATATGAGTGGTACCCTCAATTCATATCCTAGCCTCAACCTTTAGATCAAACATTGTCTGACATATGAATTTTCCAACCAAATAGTATCCAAAGCATACAATCTGTACCCTTCATCCGTACCCCCGGCAGATTTAAACCCAAGGAATATTTAGATACTGTCCACTATACGAGTCCTGGGTATGACTCTTACCCTGTCCTATAACTCATGGTGAGCCACTTGTACTCAGATCTAAACTAAGTAACCATGTTTAGGATTAATTTAAGGAACTAAATGATTCATAACCACCAATACGACTCGTACCCCTAAGTCGTATCCATTATAGTAACCAAAATCTATCCCACCAACTAACACTAGTCAGCAATTAATTAGAATATACCATCCGTACTCTAACATACGGCTCATACCTTTGAGCTGTATTGAGTCCAGAGGCCAGTATCCTAAGAAATTTTCTAAGGTCCAGAAACTATAGTGTTTCAGAGGGCAAGAATTACTGACTTTGGCCTGACACAGCCTGTGTCTAACCACTGGTGATGATTTTTTGAGCCCGGTATAGGCAACTATGATAGCCGGTTTTATGGATGGCTATGATTTTGATATAGTAGAATTTTTATCTCAAAAGGTGAGGGATCGGGCAGTTGGGGGAGAGAAGGCATTGATGGCCTGCCCCTGTATGATCACACAGATATGTATGGCTACAGGAGTGCTAGAACTCTCTAGGATAGATAAGATAATCAAGGCTAAGAAAACCACAGACTTAGGCTTTATTGAAGATGTGGCCAACCCATTGGGTCGGCAGGCAAGATAGGAAACAAATATTTTGATAGGTTTGTTGCTACAAAATGGTTAGGCTGATACCACTATTGTAGCTGAGGCTAATGAGGTAGGTGTACAGATGGAGGGCTCACATTCAGATGTATTGGGTACTTCTAGTTCCCTACCACCAGTCCAGTTTGTGCCACCTAGAGCTTGAGGTATGCCATCTAGTGTTATGATTATTTCATAGGCCCTTTAGACTGAGGTTATGACCAGACTAGACACACTGGAGGCTAAGGTAGGCTATTTAGAAGAAGGTATAAAACTTGGATTGATGCATAGTTTGATAGCCAAGACAGACAAGTCCAAGGATGACTATATGATTTTGAGTCAAGGATTACTCGATAGCTGAGTGGTGGGAAGATACCCAATTTTGCTGATATCAAATCTAAGGTTGTAAAAATCAAGAAAATAGTTAGAGAGCTTTATGAAAGACCAGTGGTTGTTGAGCCTGTAGTCGATATAGTGATTACTACTATCAACGAGCCTAATATTTGGTCAATCCCAATAGATAAACCAATTAACAAGATCAAAGAGCAAAGTAGAGAGAAAAAGAGAAAGAAGAAAGAAGATAAAATAGTTAGGAAGGGGGCAAGAGCTGAAAGCATTTAAGATCAATGGGACCAGGAGCAATGGGTCTGCGTGATGAAATTTGGAGCTAGCGGATCGAGAGCACTATTTATTGATGCTTAGGGTGTAAACGTTATGCCCTCGATTATTGTTGATTCAGTCCCGGCTGATAGGCTGATAACTGATGAGAGTGGGACCTGGTCTGAGGGTCCACATGCTGATATGGATGCACCGATGCCTTGAGCACCTAGGTATGACTTTCCATCCCCACTTGACTTATTTTTATAGTATTGAGGGTAGTGTATTAATTTTTATTGGGGGTAGGGGTTATTACAAAAAAATCTGGGAGTAGCTGAAAAGTATAAGTAGCTAAAATTGAAAGTCAGTTTTTACTTATAGGTTTGATGCGGGCAGCTGAGATAGGGAGAAAATCAGCGTGCCTATGGCTGTTGATTATTTTTTATTGTGATTTTGAGAATTTTGAAAATTTTTATTTGTATTGAAAAATGTTGTTTTTGATTTTTGATGCTGAAATTTAATTTGTGGTTTGTGAAACACTGCTGATTTTTGAAATAATTATGATAAGATCTGTGTTTAATGAAAGTGTGTTGAAAAATTGACCCCTCCAAAAAATCTTTATTTTTCTATGTGATATGGATACTTGTGTTAGACTATTTTGAATCTGGAAATGGCATTAGGATTTGGGATAGAACAATAGGGGAAAATAGTTGTATAGTTGGATAACTAGTACTTAATAGTGTAACCCTGTGCAAGTGCGTGTAAGGTATATTGAGTTCTCGATGTGCCGGAGTCTAGAACTTGCCCAATTGCTTTTAGCTAGGTCTAAGATAGTCAAGTTGGAAGTGATCATAGATAGTCAAGTTGGAAGTGATCATAGGCCCTTTTTGTATGAGTCCACTTGTACCTAAAATGCCCTAACCAAATGAATAAATCCCTTCGATCCAAATATTTGAGCCTTGATGGACCAAATTTCTTGTTACACCTATCGAATTCCCGTTTTCCTTACAATGAACCTATTTTGGCCCTAGTCCTCCTTTGGACACTGTGCACCTTAACTCAGGCAAATTGCCTATGTTGAGGGTGGCTATTATAAGGGGTGCGTAGGAGAATTTGAGTATGAAGAAAATGTGTAGAAGGAAAATAGTTAAAATTTGAGCAAGTGTGGGGAAAATAAAAGTAACAAAAGTTGCAAGGAAAAAATAAAAGAAAAAGAAAAGAAAAACAAAAGTTAGAAAACCACACTTGGCTGAATTAGAACATGCTTAAAAGTAATAGGGAGACATAAGGGCAGAAAGAAAAGAAATAAGTGGACCCCAAGGAATGCATATTGTCCAGGAGGCTTAGTCACTAAATGAATCCCGAAAGATAACATGTCAACCCTAAGTCTACTTTACAAGCTAAATAAAGTCCTAGATTGATCTTACCATGACTGTCTGAAAACTTAGGAAAAAGACATTGGAGCAAGTCTATGGTATTCTGTGTATACTGGTGATACTTCTTTGTAAGTGAGAGAGTCATTTGTTATGTCCCTGAATATATTAGTTTATCTATACAAAGTGTGTATGGGATTTCTTTTACTGTGAGTGCACATGGGTTATGTTGCAGTTTACTAGAGTGTTTGATGAATGTAATTTATGTCTATACCCAGTTGTCTATTTCTAATATAATGCCATCATCAGATTCCCAAATGTTTCTACGTGTGCTAAATTGTTGTGCGTAGTTTGAGTTTTAAAAGTTAGAATTAGGAAAGGAATGAAAAGATTGAAATTGAGTTCCAAATCACTGTCATGGGTAGCTTAAGATCCTCATATTTAAGCATCATCTCTGTATTCAAAAATTGTGTTTGGTTTTGTTTGCCTGAGGACATGCAAAATTTTAAGTTGAGGGTGTTGTTATGTCATGAAAACACGACACTTTTGATTCTTAAAACCACAAATTTATGCGTGAGCTTAGGTATTTTGTTAGATATGATGCACTATGGTGTATATTGTAGGTAAAATAGGTCTACAACATTGTTTGAATGAAAAGAGAAGAAAAAGACCTAAAATAGACTAATTTTGATCAAGATTTGAGCCATCTCCTGAGTCGTAAACATCCGATACGACTTGTATACTGAATTGTATACACAACAGAATCAAAAGACAACCTGAAGAGCTAAGTATGGGGAATATACAACTCAAGTATTCAAGTCATAAGTTAGGATATGAGTCGCACAGAGAAGACATAAGTATAACAGAACCTACACTACCACTCAAAAGTTGAAGTCTCAAAAGTATACGAATCGAAAGTCTAAGTATGACTCATATAGGGAATTCGTACATAAACCAGTGTTCAAACCTTGGTAAGATCAAAGTCCAAGGTGGATACGAGTTAAGGACACGAGTCGTACACTCAGGTACGACTAGTAAGCAGGAGTCGTATGCCAAAAAGAAAGTTGAAGCCCTGGGAGAACAGACACTAGAATGGATACAAGAAGGCAAGGTATGACTCATATGGCATTGGTACGAGTGAACATCGAGTCTTACCAACTGCTAAATTAACTTTATCTTTCCTATTCTTATTAGGATTTTTATGTTATTTTGAGATACTATAAATACTCTAGGGTTCTTATTATAGGATACACACACTTACAATACTTTAATAATTATTCTTGCGATTTTAGGTTTATTTAATTCAAGACTTTGGGTTTATTCATCCTATTCTTGTGTAGTTAATTATATGTGTTCTTCTTTGATAATCACGGTTTCTTGCACAAACATGAGCAACTAATTTCATTGACTAGGGTTGTGGGAACCCTGGTGGATTATCTACATAGAAGAAGTGGGAGACTCATCTATTCTAGGGTTATGCATGTATCTTAATCTTCTTCATGATAATTAATCTCAAGTATCTACAGTAGCTTGAGATAGCCTGTGCTTGCGCCTATTCCAAAGTGAGTTTTCAATTGGGAAAGAAGTTAAGACAGTGATTTGTGATTTTGACCTCCATCTTTTAGTCCCCACATCTCATATGATCATTTGATCCTAAAAGGAGTGGTGAACTGAGGGCGTAGTAAGGAGCAATAAGGAGATGCCCTGAGACTTAACTAGTAAAGGGTGAGATTTATATTCATATTCAAAAGGCAGATGATAATGCCTATCTTGTAGACTTCACATGCAGAACAACTGAACAGTTGGATTGACGAGGAGAAATTTACAAAGTTAAGAAGCTAGGGTGAACATAAGCCTAGTGTTCGTCTCCTGTCTATAACTAAAAAGCAATCTAGATTTAGCTACTACGTCCAATCGTTACTAAAATCCCCCTGTTTACTTTACTGTACTGCTCGTGGATTATATCGAGTCAAGTAACTATTCATATTTTTCCTATGGGATCGACCCCAACCTAGTAGGGTTATTATATTTGCAAGCAACTGTATTATAATTTTGTTTGGAATGTAGTTTTGTGACATTACTATGTGAGCCTTAGATTATGATTATTACTCATATTATATTCAAGCATGATGACTAAACTAAGGTTTGTGCTAAAAACCCTCTTGTGCTAATAATGTTAATCATGCCAACAAAGAGGGGCTCTAGAAGATATAATTAAGGCTTGTTACTTGGAAATACTAACGATTATGTTAAGCCCGATTAAATAGTGGGTGTTTATATCATATGAATATACTTGCCCATGCACCTACTTATATATTGTGTTGAAAATGAATAATGAGGTATGAAAGTATGTTTTCCCTTATGTATTTTCCATTCTATCCCTCTAGGGGCTTGCATTTATTATGGATTTTATTGCACATACATATATGTTATGATAAATATTGATGATATTATGATGCCCGGTAAGTACGAAGAATATATTAATGATAATGTGATGCCTGGCAAGTTTGGAGGATATATTGAAGATATTATGATGCCCAAAAAGTACGGAGGATATATTGATGATATTGTGATGCCCGACAAGTATGGAGGATATATTGATAATATTATAATGCCCAATAAGTCCGGAGAACATATTGATCATATTATGATGCCCGGAAAGTCCGGAGGATATATTTATGATATTGTGATGCACAATAAGTCTGTAAATATATTGATGATATAATTATGACCGATTAGTTAGAAGGACATATTGATGATATTATGATGCTCGATAAGTACGGAGGATATATTGATTATATTGTGATGCCCGATAATTCCAAAGGATATATTGATGATATTGTGATGCCTGATAAGTCCGGAGGATATACTGATAATATTATGATGCCCGGTAAGTGAAACACCTTGGCTTTGAACTCTTAGAAAAATTCCCTTAGTTGAAGTTTCTAGGCAAGGTACGACTCATGGGTACTATTCATACCCTAGGATATGGTTTGGTGTCCTCTCACTCGTATGTTTTGTAGTGTAGTGGGGGTTATATTCTATCCAAGGTACGGTTTAGCCTTCCCCAATTCGTATAATAGGGTACTAGTCATAATATGGCAAGTCATATGATATGCTAAGCTTGGTCTAGTGGACACTATCTTGGGTAAATATTGTATGGTACTACTCGTACCTTAGGATATGAGTTATGCATGCATGGTCATATGTTGGGAAAATTAGAGGTCCATGGTGAGTCCTAGGGTACGAGTTAGGGTACCACTCGCCCTAGGGTACGATTTAGTTGGGTAAGTCATCCCCCCCCCCCGGCAATACATTTTTAACTTTTAAGCCAGGGATAATTTAGACATTACCCACCCATAAAACCTTATGACCCATGACTTATAACCTTATTTGGACCTATATTTTTCACTTGTACAAGATAAAAAACATCCCAAAAATCCTCTCTAAACTTCTTCAATAAGATTGGGGCAAGGGTTCATAAAGAAAGCCATCTAGGAGATTGGAGACCAAAAATCTCTCCGCGAATCTTTGTGTGTAAGGCATGTGACTCTTTCCTCTTTGTTGTTTCTCAAATCTATTGTGTTTTAAACAATGATTTGATTCTTAAATGGTAGGTTTTGAAATCAAATGTTAAGGGTTTTGATGCATAGTGGTGGGTATTGTTTACCCTTGTTCAAACTTTTGTTTACACATGTTCTTGGTGATGGTTTTCATATGCGGGTGCTTGTTCATTGTTGTTTAACAAATGGGTCATGAGTAACCCAAATCTTTATGGTTTTCACTTGGGATTTGGTCATGGTAAAGGTGTACCCTCAAGGTGTTTGTGAAAATGTCTAAGACAAATAACTAGTTATGTGTTAATAGTGTTTTGAACTAAGAAAATGGCTTAATAAGTAAGAATGGTTGGTAAATGACTTATAATGGCCTTGTTGCCCATGTCATGAGTTAGTCAGTGACTTTGGTGTATTGCTTGGTTAAAAGGGATTAGAGTCCCTAACATAAAATTGAATAGTGTCTTGAACTAAGGTTTGGTATATGAATTCTAATGAAGAATGAATGGTGTTGTATAGGTCTTAATGGCAAGAATTTGACTTGAATAGTGGTTGTAACTAAGGTATTGGCCTATTAAAGTGATTGATTGACAAATATTTCATGAAGACCTTGTGGTCATTTATAGTTTTGAATTATAGCCTTGATGGCTTGAATTGGCTTAGTGGGTTAGAGTCCTCGAGCATTGAATTAAATAGAAGTTAATGCATGGACAAAGGGTTAAAGTCCCAATGTCGACTAATAATGGTCATCACAACTTCAGGTTAGAGTCCCATGTCTAATAAAATAACTTGCGGTTAGAGTCCCTTTCCTAATGAAATGACTTGAGGTTAGAGTCCCTTGACTAATAAAATGGCTTGAGGTTAGAGTCTCTTGCCTAATAAAATGGCTTGAGGTTAGAGTCCCTTGCCTAATAAAATAGATTGTGGTTAGAGTCCACATGCTTCATAAGACGACTTGAGGTTAGAGTCCTTTTGCTTAATATAATCAGGACGTTGAAACTTTCTAAGCTATGTGAGTGGAAGGTTAGAGCCCTTCACTTTATGTTTCATGATTGGATGTTCGAGATGCATGCTAAGGCCTTTTTCTTTTTTTGATACTTGATGTATCCATATATCTATATATGTTCCTATGTATATAAATATGCTTGCTTATGATAGTTTGACTTGGATTTGAATAATGACACTATTTTATCCTTACCTTTGAGTTACATGCTAGTGCTCCAACCGCTAACCATATTCGAGTGCTGTGTCCCCATGACATATAGGGGCCAAATCTTTTTCTTCTCTTCCTGCACAATGACCAGGTATTTGACCGATTTATGTATTAACTTTGAAGTGGTGAGCTTCCATACTTTAGAAGGCATACATTTCATGGTCTTTCTATCTTATGTCATAGACTTGTTTTAGACTCAGTTTTGCTATTGTCAGGGGAATTTCTTGACACATTATAGACTTTGGATTTGTAGAGGCCTTATGGATTACTGTGAACTTAGGTATGAAAGTTTGGTACGTTAATATTAATGGAATAATTAGATGTTCTTAAGTTATATTTACTAGTCTTTTTTTCTCTATTTTGATTATCTACTCGGAGTTCATCCAACACTTGTGGATTGATGTGGTGGTTTGGTTAGGTTGATGGGGAGATCTATGATCTTTGTTGGGCTCGATATGCCCATGCAACAAGGCCCAATTTTGGGTCATGTTAAGTTGGTATTAGAGTTAGATTCATGGTCAATTGGTATCTACAAAGGCGTGTAAAGTAGAGTATCTTTTATGGGTGTGTAGAGCTCTACACTTACAAGAAATACTATGAGGCATTTAAGAATATTTCACTTTCTTGTTGTCTTATTTAGAGCTATAGAGTCTAAGGTCTTGGATTCTTTTGATTTTTGTTTGCTCTTTTTCAGATCATGCCTCGGCGATCTGAAGCTCATGAAATCTCTTTTGTTCCAACTGGGAAAGATGCTTATAGGACTCGCTCTACTTATGCAGTCCATACTCGATCTAGGGGTCCAATTCCTTATAGTTCGAGAGTTCTACCAGTTCCTTCTAGCCCTCCTCCTCCAGTTCCTTAGGCTGATGTGATGAATGATGAGTTTCGTCAATCAATTCATATGATTTCTCAGTTGGTGGCTTCTCAGGCTGAGCGTGGTGCTTTTGTTACTCTATCTTTTAGTTATCCCACTATCATGCGGTCATAGATTATTTTGCCAAGATCATTACCTTAGACATGTCCGGCGCACCCCCAACCATGTGGCAGGAAGAAATTAGCCACAAGCCAATAAGGATTATTTCTTATGTTTGTGCTAGGATACTTATATTGAGGGGTTGTGAGTCTTATCTTGCTTATATATATGATACTCATGTAGAGAGTCTGTCGCTTGACTCTGTTCCCATTGTTTGTGAATTTCCTGATATGTTCCCTACCGACCTACGTGGTATTCCATCTGACCGTGAGATTAAGTTTTATATTGACCTTGAGCCTAGCACCCGATCTACTTCTATGGCACCTTACCATATGGCTCATATTGAGCTTAAGGAGCTGAATTCTCAGCTTCAGTATTTTTTTGGTAAGAGTTTCATTAGACCAAGTGTGTCCCCATGGAGAGATCCTATATTGTTTGTGGATAAGAAAAATAGATCTATGCATATGTGTATCTATTATAGGCATCTTAATAAGGTGACAGTAAAGAAACGTTATCCTATACTTCTCATTGATGATTTGTTCGACCAGCTTTAGGGTGTAGCCATATTTTTTAAGATTGATTTGAGGTCAGGCTATCATCAACTGAGGATTCGGGCTGAGGATATCCTAAAGACAGCTTTCAAGACCTATTATGGTCATTATGAGTTTTTGGTAATGTCTTTTGGGCTGACTGATGCCCCAGCCATGTTCATTGACTTGATGAACCGTGTATTCAGAACCTACCTAGACTCCTTCGTCATTGTGTTTATTGATGTTATTCTTGTTTATTTGAGGAGTAGACCCGGTTAAGATTATGGTGATTCATGATTGGGCTAGGCCTACATCTCCAACTGAAGTTCACAGTTTCATTGGTATGGCTGGTTATTATAGGCACTTTGTAGATAGCTTTTCTACTATTTTAGCCCCTATGACTAGATTTTTTGGTTTAATTTGTATTTTTATTGATTAATAAAAAATAATATCCATAAAAAATGGACCAACCCATCTAAAATCAACAAAAAAGCCTATATTTAGACCAACCCAAAGAAGGACCCGATCTATTTCTAAAGCAATCTATAAAGGGAGTAGGGCTTCCAAAATGAGCTAAGTCACCATGGTTTGCTTCACCAACCTTCGATTTGAGCTTCTCTAACTCAGAGTAATAAATACATTGCCTTTGTCTTACTAATTTAGATCCATTTCCAGCTTTCAAGAATAAGCTATTTTTCACCTCTTCTGAATTAACACTTATTATTCTACTCTTATCTGATCTTATCTTCTCTTCTTTTCCAGCTGAGATCTCGAGTGTAAGGGTGTACGCCATGATTTTTTGTGCTAAAAAAAGGGTCCAGGTTGCTGAGATTTGGTATTTAATCTCAAAAATTTGATTTTAATCTATGACTAGATTGACTCTGAAGGAAGTTACTTTCCAATGGTTTGAGAGTGTGAGTTTAGCTTTGGAAAGCTCAAGAATTATCTTAAATAAGCTCCAGTGTTAGCTCTTCTAATTTAGGATGAGGGATTTACTGTGTTTTGTGACACTTTAGGTGTTTGTCTTGGTTGTGTTTTGATGAAGTAGGGTCGTGTCATTACTTATGCTTCTAGACAACTTAAAGTGAATGAGCGTACCTGCCCCACTCATGATTTGGAGTTGGCGGCGATAGTTTTCACTCTCAAGATTTGGAGGCATTATTTGTAAGGTGTGCATTATGAGTGTTTCACCGATCATCATAGCCTTCAACATCTTATGACCCAGCAAGAGCTTAATGTTTGCCAGCATAGGTGGATGGAGTTGCTAAAGGACTATCATAATTTCATCTTGTATCATTTATGTAAGGCAAATATGGTAGATGATACCTTGACTCGCAAGACAATGAGTGTGGATAGATTGGCACACATATCCATTTCTCAGAGGCCTATGGCATAGGACATTCAGTCCTTATATAATTTGATGGTTTGCCTTGATATTTCAGATCCTACGAGGATTTTTTCTTATTTGGTAGCAAGGTTCTCCCTATTTGATCAGATTTGTGATCATCAGTATGAGGATAGCAAGCTATGCTTCCTTCATGATCAGGTGGTAAGTGGTGAGTCTAGAAGGCGCATCATTAATTTAGTGGGTATCTTGAGATTCTAGGGTCATATTTATGTTCCTTAGCTTGATGATTTGATTCAGTCTATCCTTCTTGAGGCTCATAACTCTATATATTCTATTCACCCCGGTAGAGCTTAGATGTATAGAGATTTAAGGCAGTATTACTGGTAGGACAGTATGAAGTGAGATGTAGCAGACTTCGTGGTTCACTGCCTATATTTTAGCAGGTTAAGGCTAAACATTATCATCCAGGTGTATTGACTCAGATATTGCCTATTCTCGAGTTTAAATAGGAAAGGATTACTATGGACTTAATTAGTGGTTTGCCTCATACTTCCTATGATATTTATGGTATTTGGGTTGTTATGGATTGTTTGACCAAGTCAGCATATTTAGTTCCTATTAAGATGGCTTTCAGTGTTGAGAGCTTAGCCTAAATTTATGTTTGGGAGATAGTTCATTTACATGGGGTACCCATTTCTATCATATCAGACCATGGTTCTGTATTTTCTTTATAATTTTGGAGAGCATTCCCAGAGAAGTTTAGTACTCGAGTGGATTTGAGTACAACCTTTTATCTGCAGATAGATGGTCAGTCCGAGCGGACTATTCAGGTGCTTAAGGATATGCTCCGAACCTATATTATAGACTTGGGAGAAAAGTGGGATTAACACATAGTATTGGTAGAATTTGCCTACAACAACAGCTATCATTAGAGTATTAAGATGGTGCCTTATAAGGCTTTATATAGAAGAAGATATTGTTCTCCGATTGGATGGTTTCATACTTCTGAGGTGAGACCCCATAGTATAAATTGCTATTGACTTATTGGATAGAGTCAAAGTGATTCAGGATAGGCTGAGAGCAACCTAGAGTAGGCAGAAGGCCTATGCCGATCGTAGACTCCATGCCTTTAGATTCATAGTTTGTGACTATGTGTTTCTTTATGTTTTGCATATAAGGAGTATGATGAGGTTTGGAAGAAAGGCTAAGCTCAACCTTTGATAAATTGGTCCTTTTAAGATTCTCTGTACAGTTTGAGAGGTGGCCAATTAGTTAACCTTACCTCTAAATTTCACTGCTATTCATCTAGTTTTCCATGTCTCTATGATCCTCCTCATGTTCTTAGGTGAGATTCAGTTTAGTTAAATGAGCAGTTGACCTTTGAGGAGGAGCCCATGCTTATTTTGGCTAGTGATGTAAGACAGTTGCATACTAGAGAGATTCCTATAGTTAAGGACATATTGATGATATTATGATTCCCGACAAATTTAGTGGATATATTAATGATATTGTGATGCCCGGTAATTCTGGAGGATGTATTAATGATATTGTCATGCCCGATAAGTTCGGAGGATATATTGATGATATTGTGATGTTCTGTAAGTCCGGTGGATATATTGATGATATTATGATGCTCGGTAAGTCCAGAGAATATATATTGATGTTATATATGGTAAACATGTGTGTAGGTGCTTATGTGTGATGATACCTTTATATGATTACATCCATATATGCTTTAAAGATATGATGTTATTCTTGGGATGTCGGTTATAATTTTTTGATACTAATCACTTGCTAAGCGGTGTAGTTCTTGCTAGTGATGAATAGTGGGTTGAAGTAGAATATACTGAATAAAGAGTTAAGACTAATTGGTAAGTGGAATCTTGTGTAGAAATAAGGATTCACCTAGTGGGTATATTTTTATTAAATAAAGGGATTAGTTAAGGAATATGGCCTAGTTAAATAAATTGTATGGTAACTAGTTCCCTACTAATTGACTATTCTACTTGATGACTCAAAGTCTAGAATACTAAATAATGGACCTTGTGAGTTGAAATGTGATAACTAATAATTGTGGTTGTTATGTGGTCAATGGCAATTATAGGTTTAGCATTGTTGATGATTAGTGACACTAATGCCTAAAGTATAATGTTATTTGGTTCTTAAATGAGGATTTGTAGATTATGGTGCTAGATAGTAAGAGGCGTTGGTTGATAGATAGATATCAGATATGTGTATTTGATGGTATGTAACCTTTTCCTATATGATGACTAGTGCACTTATGATAATAAGAAATAAGCTTTGGTCAAATGGCTTCTATGGATTATTAGTGCATCTTTACTAGATGTGGATGTTGTTTATTTACTGTGTAATAGTTACTGCTAGCTCATGAATAAGGATTTGGTAAAGAATCGATTAGGCTATGATTGGAAATCCTATAACGACTAGGGAATCAATAGTTTAATGATAATAAGTTTTTGTTAGTTAATAATGAGCTAATAGAGTGTATTGGTGTCATAGATATCTAAATGGCTATATGACTACGGTTGTGATTACCGTGGTATATGTTATTCCAATTTCGGTAATTGAAGATGATTATCAATCTAGGTAAATAATAATTAATGGGAATTATGGAAACCATGGAAATTGAGAAGTTGGTTATATCTCTAAATACTTTGATAATTCGATCTTTGATACACTCTTCTGTGGTATGGGATGCCCTAATAAGTTATTTACTTTATGTTCTTTTTGGTGTACTCCTTGGTGGTATGGCACGCCGTGGTGGGTTCTTTTACTTTATGCTCTAATGGATATATGTGCGTTGAACTTGGTATTTGTGCGGTTGTAATTGTATATATGTCTCTTTACACTTTCGGATTGATTACTCATTTTATATGATGATATTGGTATGTATTGATATGAGATATTGTATTATTGTTCTAGTTGATTAGCTTTTTTTGTACAGTGATAATGAAGATGATTTGGGTTCGATTTTATGCCTTGACTTAAAGATGTTATCTTGCTTTATATCATGATTTAGCTCAGTCAGCCAATGATGCCTACTGAGTACCCATTGTTTTGGTACTCATACTACACTTCTATATCTTTTTGGTGCAGACCCGAGTACTAGTTGCCACCGCTGAGTTGAGATCATACAGTATTGATCTCCCGGAGATAGGGTGAGCTCTTGGAGTTTTGAGTCGCCCATTTCCCTTCTTTATTTATTGAGTGTTTAGTATTCAAGACGAATATATACAATATTTAAACTTTTAGGTTGTATTTTCTATTGTCGTACTTAGATATTCTTGTACTGATATTACCAGGTCAGGGGATTAGTATTCGAAGTTGATTGTATTTTATGGAAATTATTGTTTATAATTGTGTTATCTATGTTGTCCCTTGGTGGGCGTTTCTACCAAAATAAGCCATTGCCTTAGCTTCGTATTATGGTGTTGGCTTACCTACTGGTAGGTTTTATTAGGTGCCATTATGACTCGTGAATCGGGTTGTGACAAATTGGTATCAGAGCCTAGGTTTCACCGTATTGTTGGTCTAAGAGCAAATGTCTAATAGAGTCCTGCGGATCGGAACATTGATGCTAGTTTTCTGTCTACGGGAGGCTATGGGACATTTTTAGTAGTCCTTCACTCCTTTAACTTATATCATGCTAAGAGTTTGAGTTGGTTTGTAGGACATTTTCTTGACTTAACCCTTTTGCAGATGCCCAGGACACGTGCTATACCTGTGCGTGATAAGGGTCCCAAGAATGAGCCTAGGGATCCTACTCCTATTCGAGGACGGCCTCGTGATGTGTCCCCAGTTAGGGACTAGGATGGGCCACCTTTCGTAAACCTCATTTTTCCACCCGAGTCAGAGATTTCTCTACCACAGCCAGCGGTGGGCAAGGGACCAGCCCAGGCTTTACCAGGTTTTATTCCCTCTTCTTTGCTTAGAGATGCCTTGGTTCAACTAAAGGTATTGTTGATGGTTAACAAACTACTGTGTAATAGTGCATCTTGCAGCTGCAATACTTGGAGTTGAGGTTCCTCCTATGCTGGCAGTTGTTCAGTCGATAGGCACTCTACCAGTTGTGACCCAGCCTGCTATGTCTGTCGAGGAGCAGAAGATGCTGGGTAGGTTTCTGAGGTTGGCTTTGCCTAGGTTTTCTAGTGCTCCTAGAGAGGATGCATTTGAGTTTTTTACTACTTGTGAGGATACGCTCCATGGATTGGGCCTTGTTGAGACTCGTGGTGTGGATTACACCACATTACAGTTGTATTTGCCTGCTCGATACAGGTATAGAGGTTTAATGAGTTCTAGGCCAGTTGGATCATCTCCCCTATCATGGACTCAGTTCTCCAAGATGTTTTTGGAGAAATATATGTTGCACAGCCTTAGAGATTTATTGAGTGATCAGTTCACTAGATTGGAGTAGGGTTCTATAATGGTCATCGAGTATGAGGTCCGTTTCCATGAGTTAGCTAGGAATGCGACTTCTATTTTGGATATAGAGCATGAGAGAGTTCTCCACTTTATGAGAAGACTGAGACTCTCTATTCGAATGGCTACTCAGAGTCTAGTCGCTGTGGGTAGTACCTTTTCCGAGGTTTCAGATCATGCTAGAGTGATAGAGGACATACATCGTGAGGGTCGTGAGAAGAGAACCAAGTATCAAGGCTTGTTTTATGGGATCTGTAGTAGTTTCCAATTTAGAGGTGGTAGTTCGCATGTTAGGAAACCTCCGCATCCATCCTTTTAGCCTTAGAGTCAGGCTAGTCGACCAATTTAGGAAGCTTTTCAGACTACTGACAGAGGTCAGCTTGGTACTAGTGGTTGCCCTGGTAAAGGTGGTGATCAGTCTTTGAGAGGTTTGTCTACAGGCCATGCTAGACGTGGTGGTTACTATAGTTCAGCCTGTTCTGTTAGTTCTGGTATTGCTTATGACTCTTGTTTTCCTTATGGGCTTCTTGGTTATTTTTCATGAGATTGCCCTAGTTGTGGGGTGATGGTTGTTTCAGCCCAGGGTGCTATTCTTATTAAGGTAGTTTATCCCTAAGGTAAAGATGTTTCACAAGGTTGCAATGGTGGTTACCAGGGTGCTCGAGGTGGTACTAAGGTAGGCAGGTGTAAGGCCCCAAGTCTGGTACCCAAAATGCTACACGGTGCTCATGACCCCGAAGGACCACAAGCTAACCTATGACTGATATCTGTACCCGTATACTGCATAATATACTAAATAATGCATAAACATGAATTGAAAGGCCATAAGGTTCACATAACTGAAGTAAAACATAACATCTAAACGGGGTATGAAATACCTAAAACAACCAAAATAACTGTCTGAACATAATAGTCTGGAAAGCCTCTAACTGACTGAACAGTCTGAGTAAGGAGTTGATGGGACATGTCCCCAACTAACTCCAACTAATAAACTAATTAATGAGATAATAGGGAAATAATCATGTCCTCGAAGGATGAGGACTCACTGCTAACTCTGACTGCTGATAGCTAGAATCTACTGATACTCTAGAGCTAGTGTCTCTGAACCTATGGTGTAACATAAAAATAAAGCACCATAGCGCAAATGCGTCAGTAAAATGGAATGTACTGAGTATGCATGTGAGGTAGGCTATATGCAAGGGTTCACATGCATGATCAATGCTAACTGACGGTCGAACATGAACATGAGAGTACATGTATGAATACATAACTGTAACTGATATCGTGATAACATGATTACTGAATCTGAATACTGATATCATGACATACTGATAAATAATATAACTGATAACATGAGTGACTGTATCTAACAGTCCTGAATCTGATGGAACTATCTGAGTTTCATTTTGTATTTGAGTTGACTGTATCTGACAGTCCTGAATTCTAAAGAACTATCTGAGTTCTTTTACTGAAACTGATACTGAGACTATGGGAGGTAGTCATTTAAACGACATGCCCCAAATGATGCATTATAGCTGAACTGGCGTCCAATCTATGCCCTGATTGGAAGGGTGTCAATACCGCGTCACTGGTAAGTACAACATGTGAGTGACCCTAATATAACAGAAAAATCTAGTGAGAACGGTGGAAACCCTCATAAAGCAGGCTAAGCCACCTTATCTACCCTCATATAGCAGGCTATGATGTCTCAACCTATGCTGGCTACATAGCTCTTAAACGCAAGGATTGCTTCTAAGAATCACACCCTCATATAACAGGTGAGTTCTCATCCTTGGGTGTTCTCAGTGCTAATTTCTACTCCCATATGAATAGACAGTGAACATGATTTACTGAACTGAACATGGACTGAGTTACTGAATTCCGTTGACTGATGGAATACTACTGATATCTGACAACTGACTGAGTTCATGAGATCACAGAGATTTCCTGAGTCATAAGACTGTCTGAAGTTTAAGGATCATAGCTTGACTGAGAGTATCGTGAAAACATGACATGGCTCTAGGCACACAGCTAATGATTTGGGTATGAGTACCCCCAGAACTCGATGGAAGGAAACTGACCAAGCATAACTTACTTAAACATATAACTAACATCATAATCCATAATATATTTATAGAAGCATTTCATCAAGACATGTGATAGGCATAACTTGTACATACATGGGGATTTCATGGTATCATGCTAGTTAGAAACTTTTCCTTCATCTAGGAATTTAATCAAACATATTGAAGGCATGGTACGTGTAAACATCATTGTTCAATAATTAAACATCATGGTTCAATTCTAATTTCATCATTCAAGGGTTTAGTCATAGGTTTGCATGAATCTATAACTATAATAATTTAACCCACATAGAATTTATCACCCAACATGGAGTAGAATTCAATTTCTCATTATCCACATGAACAAGAACAGCCCAAATCATGAAATTCATAAGAAAATCCACAAACATGAATTTAGAAAAGGGATTCTTGGACTTCATGGATGAAAGGAGTCCATGAATGAACACTATGCAAACCTTAGTTCGTGATTTCGTGAAGATTAATGGAGAAACTTACTTGGAATTGGATCTTCTATGAAAACCCTAGCTTGTTCTTGAGAGGTTTTTGAGAGAAGGGAGTGTATTTTGGGTGAAAAATGGCTGAATCACGTGTTAAAGGGCTTAAATAGGGGTGGGAAGTTAACCCTTTTAACCCTGGACGCGTCATTTAATTTTAGTAATATTTTACGATCTTAACCCCTGGTGTGATGTGGCGCTATCACGCTGTGTAACTAGAATTTGACAAGTGGGAAACTGAGGGATGGCACGACGCGAAGCCATCGCGTTGCCCCTTCTTTTACGACCTGGAACTTTGGCACGACGAGGAGGAAATCGCGCTAAGACACTGGAAAAGAACAATTCTGAATTTGGGCCTTGGTGTGATACGCCATAATCGTGGACCCCTACTAGAATTTTCCAAATGTCATTTCCTCTTGTGGTGCAGTCCGTCATTGACTAATATGGCGCTGTTTTATGATGAAAACTTAAAATAGTCGTAACTTAGGACCCGGTTATCGAATTTGGGTAAATCTTATATCGATGAAAAGCTTATTGAATTTCCCACATGACAAAAGGAAAAATCTTGAGAATTCCTCATGGAATAACCATCATTCAATTTAGAAGCTAATACTAGACATTCTTGAGATAAAATTAGCTAGGAAAAGTATGGGGTATTACAATATCTCCCCCTTGAGAACATTCATCCTCGAATGAGACTGACTGAGAGGGGAGAAAAGACAAATGATGTACATACTAAACATGAATAACTATAACATGATCTCATGACTGACATGACTGACAAGATGAACATATAATACTGAACATGCATATCTGATGCATGTGTAACTGATTTATGAATGTATGACTGAGTGTTCTGAAGAACTAAGTTTCTCATAATGATAATGCATGCCTGATGAATAATTACATAACTGAACTGATACATGAGTGAATGACTGAATATGCAATGGTACTTGATACCAAGATTATAATGGGAACGCGAGCATGAAACTGCATACCAAGTTTGTGATGAACACTGAACATGAAATTGAGTAAGCTTAAGGAGAACTGTTACCTTGAGCTTGATCTGAGTTGGTGAAGAAGAGGTGAGGATACTTGGTACGCATGTCTGCCTCTGCTTTCCAAGTAGCTTCCTTGACAGATTGATTTTTCCAAAGAGCCTTAACTAGAGGGACTTCTTTGTTCCTCAATCTATGAGTCTAATAGTCTATGATTTTGACTGGAATCTCCTCATAAGAGAAACTGTTCTAAACACTAATGCTCTAAATAGGGACTATAACTGCTAGGTCCCTTATACACTTCTTGAACAAAGAAACATGAAAGATTGGATGAAGTGAGGCTAGATCTGAAGGCAATTCGAGCTCATAAGCTACCTTGCCGAACCAACTGAGAATCTGGAAGGGACCAACATATTGGGGACTGAGTTTCCCTTTCTTGCCGAACTGCTTCACTCCCTTCATGAAAGAGATCTTTAGATAGACATAGTCACAAATCTCGAACTTGAGATCTTTTCTACGAATATCTGCATAAGACTTCTGTTGGCTCTGACCATCCTAGAGTATTTCTCTACTCAACTGGACTTTTTCTAAGGTATCGAATAACAAGTCTGGACCTATGACTGAGGCCTCACTAACTTTGAACCAACCAATTATAGATCTACATCTCCTACTATAGAGAGCTTCGAATGGAGCCATTTGAATACTGGAATGATAGTTATTGTTGTATGCAAACTCAATCAAAGGCAAGTGGTTATCCCAACTTCCCTTGGAATTGATTGCACACATCCTTAGTATATCTTGTAATATCTGAATGGTCCTTTCTGCTTGACCATCTGTCTGAGGATGAAAGGTTGTACTAAGATGAACTTAGGTACCAAGACCCTTTTGGAATGATTTCCAGAAATGAGAGGTAAACTGGGTACCTCTGTCTGAGATAATAGATAGCGAAACACCGTGCAATCTGACCAACTCCCTGATGTTGAGTTTGGTGCAATCCTTGGCTGAATAAGAGGTATAGACTGGAAGAAAATAGGATGATTTGGTCATTCTATATATAATGACCTAGACTGAATCATGCTGATGACGAGTTTGAGGCAAACCCATCACGAAGTCCATGTTCACAACTTCTCCCTTCCAAGTAAGAATATTGAACTTTTGCATGGACCCACTAGGCTTCTGATGCTCTATCTTAACCTGCTAACATGTAGAGCACTTAGCCACAAACTATGCACCATCTCTCTTCATCCCACTCCACCAATAGACTTCCCGCAAGTTGTGGTACATCTTTGTGGCCCCTGGATAAATAGAGTAGAACACACCATGTGCTTCTGCAAGAATTCATTGCCTTAAGTCATCTACACCTGGAACACAGAGACGACCCTGACAACGAAGGACACAATCTCCCCTTGGGAGAAAACCTTTACTTTCTAATCCTGGACTGACTCTTTCAACTTGACAAGGCTGGGATCTCTATCTTGCTTTTTATTCACCTCAGAAACTAGAGATGATTCTGAACTACTCTGAACCCATATATCAGCCTCATTTGTATCGACTAAGCTAACGCCTAATCCAGCAAGCTGATGGACTTCCTGAGCTAACTTCCTCTTACTGTCCTCAACATGAGAAATGCTACCCATGGATAGTCTGCTGAGAGCGTCAACCACTACATTGGCCTTGCCTGGATGATAGAGGACACTCATGTTATAATTTTTCAAGAGCTCTAACCACCTTCTAACGAAGATTAAGATCTTTCTGAGAAAAGACATACTGAAGACTTATGATCTGTGAAGACATCTACATGAACACCGTATAGATAATGCCTCCAAATCTTCAAGGCAAATACTACGATTACTAACTCAAGATCATGAATAGGATAATTTCTCTCATGTGGGCGTAGGCTATAACCTTACCATGATGCATGAGGACACAACCCAAACCTACTCAAGATGCATTAAAATACACTATAAACCTATCAGAACCATCTGGAAGAGCTAGAATTGGAGCTGAGGTGAGTCGAGTCTTTAACTCCTGAAAACTCTTCTCGCAAGGATCTATCCACTGAAACTTGACTTTCTTCTGAGTTAATCTGGACATAGGGGATACAATAGAAGAAAATCTCTCAACAAATAGTCTATAATAGTCAACCAAACCCATAAAACTCCTAATATCTGATGGAGAGATAGGGCAAGGGCATTTTCTTACTGCTTTGATCTTTTGAGGATCAACCCTAATGCCATCAATAGAAATGATGTGACCAAGGAATGCTATTGACCTTAGCCAAAACTCGCACTTACTGAATTTGGAAAATAGCTGATGATCTCTGAGAGTCTGAAGTACTGCTCTGAGATGGTCTACATGATCGTGCTCATTGTGGGAATAGACCAGAATATCATCTATGAAGATTATGAAAAACATGTCTAAGTACTACTTGAACACATGGTTCATCAAGTCCATGAAAGCGGCTGGGGCATTGGTAAGACCAAATAATATAACTAGGAATTTAAAGTGACAATACCGAGTATGGAAAGCTATTTTTGGAATGTCATATTCTCTGACTCTGAGCTGATGATAGCTGGATTTGAGGTCTATCTTAGAGAAATAACTGGCACCCTAAAGTTGGTCAAACAAGTCATCGATTTTGGGAAGAGGATACTTGTTCTTGACTGTGACCTTATTGAGTTGACGGTAGTCTACATACATCCTAAGAGAATCGTCTTTCTTGCGCACGAATAATACTGGTGCGCCCTACAGGGAAATACTGGGCCTGATGAATCCCTTATCTAGGAGATCCTTTAACTGTTCTTTCAGTTCTTTGAGTTCTGTTAGTGCCATTCGATATGACGGAATGGATATAGGCTAAGTATCTAGAAGAAGGTCAATGCTAAAGTCTATTTCCCTTTTGGGAGGAATTCCTGGAAGATCTTTGGGAAAGATATCTGAATATTCATTCACTACTGGGACTGATTCAAGATTGGGAGTTTTGGAACTAATGTCCCTAACTCGAACAAGATGACAGACACATTCTTTAGATATTATTTTTCATGCCCGAAGGTAGGAAACAAGCTGACCTTTAAACGCTGAAGTACTACCCTTCCACTCAAGGGCGAGTTTATTCGGAAACTAAAACTAGACTATTCTATTTTTGTAGTCGATGGTCGCATAGCAGGAATAAAGCCAAACCATGCCGATAATGACATCAAAATCAGTCATCTCTAAGTCGGCTAAGTTTGCTGAAGTGACTTTCTAAAATATCATAACTGGGTAGTTCCTGTATACCCTTCGGGATATGATGGTTTTACCCACTAGGGTAGAGACTAAAAAGGGCTCTACTAGAATTTCATGACTGACTCCAAAATCAACTGCTATATAAGAAGTGACAAAAGACAAAGAAGCTCCTGGATCTAGCAAAGTGTAAACATGCACATGAAAGATTTGTAACATCCCGATAAACACATCAGGAGAATTTTCCTGATCTTGTTGGGACTGAAGAGCATAGAGATGATTTAGGCGTTGCCCACTAGTAGCACTGGAGGTGGCACCCTACTGATTTGGACGATCGAAATGAGCTAAGGAGAGATTTTATTGACCTGAGGACCTGGCTGAGGACAGTCTCTGACTCTATGGCCTGGCTTGCCACATCCAAAATAAATACCACTGCCAGCTCTGCAAATACCCTGATGGTGCTTGCCACAAGTCTGGCAAAGAGAATAGGTACAGGCATGGTAACACTGCCCTGGGACTTAGAGCCTGGCGCTCTGTCTTTGTTACCCTCTCTAAACTAAGGAACTGGAGCATTAGCTGTAGAAGGAGCTGGAACTGATGACTTAGGATGAAACTGAGAATGGTTTCCTCCTTCTGACTTAGGTTGAGCAAAGTTGAAACTACCTGTCTTCACCCCCTTATTATGTTTCTCCCTCATCTTAATCTTTTGCTTATCAATATACTGAGCATGAGTCATAAGCCTGGCTAAAGTTATGTCACTATTTAGCATGGCGGATCTACACTCATTAACCACGTTATCATTCATCCCAGAAACGTACTTACTCATCCTTGCCCTACTATCTGCAACCACATGAGGGGTATATCTGGCTAATTGAGTAAACTTAAGAGAATACTCTTTCACTGTCATAAAGCCCTGCATGAGGTTAATAAATTCTAACACCTTAGCTTCCCTAAGCTCTAGGGGAAAGAATCTATCGAGGAAAGCAGATGCAAACTCCTCTCACTCAACTTGCCCTGCATCATCTGCCCTCTCTGACTTCCACTACTTGAACCAAGTGTGAGAAACATCCTACAACTGATATGCAGCTAGCTCATCAATCTCAACAGTAGTCACCCCCATGACATCTGTCACCTTCTGCACCTGATCTAGGAATTCTTGAAGGTCTTCATCTATTTTAAACTCGAGAAAGAACAGAGGATTTATTCTGGTGAAGTCCCGAATGCTAGATATAGCTGAGTTAGCCACTGGGTTGGCCGAAATAACTGCTGTCCATTCATTTTGAACGGCAATTGACTGAGAAAGAGTAGTTAATACGACCTTGAACTCCGCTTGAGAAACATGAACGCCCAAAGGATCTTTAGGATAGGGGCTGACTGGTTTCCATTTATTCTTTTAGGGGCATGTTCTGTATAATAAAAGGGAGAAATGGATTAGACTGAGATATTATCTTGAGATTATGCTCACTGGCATAACATAAATTCTGACAGAGGGGAAATTGTTCCTAAAACATCTTATAGCCTCGTGTACATAAATGTGACACGTAACACACCCATGCACGAGACTCTACTAGATCGGCTTTCAGACTTCCTAGGACACTATTGAACCTTAGGCTCTGATACCAAGTTTATAATGCCCTAAGTCTGGTACCCGAAATGCTACACGGTGCTCATGACCCCGAAGGACCACAAGATAACCCATGACTGATATCTGTACTTGTATACTGCATAATATATTGAATAATGCAGAAACATGAACTGAAAGGCCATAAGGTTCACATAACTAAAGTAAAACATAATATCTAAATGGGGTATGAAATACCTAAAACAACTAAAATAATTGTCTGAACATAATAGTCTGGAAAGCCTCTAACTGATTGAACTGTCTGAGTAAGGAGTTGATGGGACATATCCCTAACTAACTCTAACTGATAAACTAATTAATGAGATAATAGGGAAATAATCATGTCCTCAAAGGATGAGGACTCACTGCTAACTCTGATTGCTGATATCTGGAATCTACTGATGCTCTGGAGCTCGTGTCTCTGAACCTATAATGTAACATAAAAAGAAAGAACCATAGCGCAAATGCGTCAGTACAATGGAATGTACTGAGTATGCATGTGAGGTAGGCTATATGCAAGGGTTCACATGCATGATCAATGCTTACTGGTGGTCTAACATAAATGTAAGAGTACATTTATGTATACGTAACTATAGCTAATACCGTGATAATATGATTACTAAATCTGAATACAGATAACATGACATACTAATAACTGATATAAATGATATAACTAATAGCATGATTGACTGTATCTAACATTCCTGAATCTGATGGAACTATCTAAGTTCCGTTCTATATCTAAGTCGACTGTATCTGATAGTCCTGAATTCTAAAGAACTATCTGAGTTCTTTTACTGAGACTGATACTGAGACTATGGGAGGTAGTTATCTAATCGACATGCCCCAAATGATGCATTATATCTGAATTGGGGTCAAATCAATGCCCTGATTGGAAGTGTGTCAATACTGTACCACTGGTAAGAACAATATGTGAGTAACCCTAATATAACAGGTAACTCTAGTGAGAATGGTGGAAACCCTCATATAGCAGACTAAGCCACCTTATTTACCCTTATAGAGAAGGCTATGATGTCTTAACCTATGCTGGCTATATAGTTCTGGAAAGTAAGGATTGCTTCTAAGAATCACACCCTTATATAACAGGTGAGTTCCCATCCTTGGGTTCGCTCAGTGCTAATTTCTACTCCCATCTGAATAGACACTGAACATGATTTACCAAACTGAACATGGACTGAGTTACTAAATTTTATTTACTGATGGAATACTACTGATATCAGACAACTGACTGAGTTCATGAGATCATGGAGATTGCCTGAGTCATAAGACTGTCTGAAGTCTAAGGATCATAGCTTGACTAAGAGTATTGTGAAAACATGACATGGCTCTAGGCACACTGCTAATGATTTGGGTACGAGTACCCCCAGGAATCGATGGAAGGAAACTAACCAAGCATAACTTACTTGAACATATAACTAACATCATAATCCATAATACATTAATGGAAGTATTTCATCAAGACATGTGATAGGCATAACTTGTACATACATAGGGATTTCATCGTATCATGCTAGTCAGACATCATCTAGGTATTTAATCAAACATATTGTAGGCATGGTACATCTAAACATCATTGCACAATAATTAAACATCATGGTTCAATTCTAATTTCATTATTCAAGGGTTTAGTCATAGGTTGGCATGAATCTATATCTATAATAATTTAACCCACATAGAATTTATCACTCAACATGGAGTAGAATTCAATTTCTTATTATCCAAATGAACAAGAGCAGCCCAAATCATGAAATTCATAAGAAAATCCATAAACTTGAATTCAGAAAAGGGATTCTTGGTCTTCATGGATGAAATGAGTCTATGAATAAATACTATACATACCTTAGTTCGTGATTTCATGAAGATTGATGGAGAAACTTTCTTGGAATTGGATCTTCTATGAAAACCCTAGCTTGTTCTTGAGAGGTTTTTGAGAGAAGAGAGTGTATTTTGGGTGAAAGTGGCTGAATCACGTGTTAAAGGGCTTAAATAGGGGTGGAAAGTTGACTCTTTTAACCCTAGATGCGTCATTTAATTTCAGTAAAAAAATTTCGAACTGAACCCCTGGTGAGATACGGTGATATCACACCATTTCACTGGAATTTGACAATTGGAAAACTAAGGGATGGCGCAACGCGGAGCCATCAAGTTGGCCCTTCTTTTGTGACTTGGAACTTTAGCTCAACGTGGAGAAAATCGCGCTAAGACACTGGAAGAGGACAATTTTGAATTGGGCCCTTTCACGACGCGCCATAATTGTGGACCCCTTCTGGAATTTGCCAAATGCCATTTCATCTTGTGGCGCGGCACGCCACTGACTAATATGGCGCTGTTTTACGATGGAAACTTGAAATAGTCATAAATTCTGACTTGGTTATAGGATTTAGGTGAATCTTATATTGATGGAAAGCTTATTGAATTTACCATATGACATATAGGGAAAATCTTGAGAATTCCACATGGAATAACCATCATTCAATATAGAAGCTAATACTAGACATTTTTGAAATGAAATTAGCTAGGAAAAGTAAGGGGTATTACAGTAGGACAGAAGGTTGGTCAGGTGCCCAGTCAGGTAGAGAGTGTGGTTAGTTATATGCAGTACCTGCTAGAACTTAGGCCGGGACTTTGGATGTTGTAGTTATAGGTATGATTTTGGTGTACCGCAAGTCTTCTCTTGCTTTATTTGATTCTGAATCCACTGATTTTTATAAATCTGCTTATGTTGCACCACAATTGGTCTTGAATAGTAACATATAATCTATTTCATTATGCGTATCTACTCCCATGGGTGATTCTTTAGTTGTGGATCGAGTATTCAAAACACCTGTTATGACAGTTAGTGATGTTAATACTTATGATGATTTTGTTATTCTAGGTATGTTAGATTTTGATGTGATTTTAGGCATGGACTGGTTATCACACAATCATGAAGCCATGGATTATTTTGCTAAATGATAACGCTCAAACTACACCTCTCTTACGAGAGAGTAAACGGTCATTGTCAATTATATAACCCAACTAGGTTGGGGTAGAATCCCACAGGGAATATTGTGTTAATTTAAGTTGTTCGTGAGTCAATCAACTGATAGTTAGTAGTTTCCTATAAATGGGTTTTTTTTGGAAGGGTAACAAGTAATTATTTCTCAATTCAGTGTCAGTGTTTGTAATCAATAATATATGGAAAACCAGAGTTGTGTTCACTATGAGTGCTGGTATTTGACAAACACTAGTAACGATTCAAGATTCTTGTGGTAGGTAGGAACAACAGATTATCCTTGTTGAAGTAATGTCTAAATAGTTCTCAACATATTTATACATTTAATTAGCTAATTCTTTCGAACTTAGGAAATTTATATTTCATAACAGAATGTTGTCTCAAGTTAATTAACCTTGTTACAACGTTAATTATTAAATGAAAGTTTGATGCTTCCAAGTCCCTGTTGATAATTCACTTCCTACTAGGGTTGATTTCTTATTTCAAGCAAATAATTAGTAGGCATGACTATCGTTTGCAAACAATAGACAATACATAAAACAGAGAATTAACAAGGAGTTCCTACTACCTTTAGAATCTTAAACACCTAGTTACTTTACAAAATCAAACCCATAGATCCCACAACTCGGGTTAAAGGAATTAGCTACTCATAATGTAAAAAGCAACAAGAAAATTTGTGTTCATAATCCAATAAATGATAACTTACAGAATAATGAATATCAACAAGTGTTTCTCAGATTAGATCGTAGTAGAAATCCCAAGAAAATTATGATAACAATCTCTCAAAAGTTAATTGTAAAGTTACAGAGAAAATTCAAGAGAGAATAGTGTAAGTTCGCGTTCAATCGATGAATGTCAGCCTCCAATAAAACCTAAAAACTTTCCCTTAAATACCAAGAGCTAAATTAGGAATCAAATCATAGCATACAGTGTTTTCTCACACAGGTAACGATAATATGTGATGACTTATCAGGGGGTTGACTCTTATCAGACATGTCGTCAACTCCACTCTATATTTGATATGTTGCGTTCTTCAGCTGACAACGAGTCAGATGGCTTATCAAAGATCTGATGACTTATTACAGAATGTCATCACTTCTTTAACTCAGCTTCTAAACACTGCCTAAGGTTGATGGTAATCCTGATGAATTATCAGGACTTTGATGACATATCAGACAATGTTGTCACTTCTTTACTTCAAATGTCATGCACTGCCTTAGGCTGACGGCATTCTCGATGGCTTATCAGAATTGTGATGACTTATCAGAGATGTCGTCACACTTCTACTCCAACTTCCTCACACTGTCTACAGCTGAAGATGACTGAAAATTATCACAAATTTGATGACTTATCAGACAAGTAGTTAACTACACTTTCATGGACACTTGTTCCAAATTCACGTCTTTTTCTCATATTGTCTTTGGTTTTCTTGCATCTTGAATTTCCTGCATTATCAAAGAGAAATCAATCAAAAACAATAAAATTTGCTTAAGACTTTACAATTATTTCTAGTTAAAAGCCTCAAATGTGTTAGCATTAGCTCACACATCAACACCCTCAACTTAAAACAATTAGTTGTCCTCAAGAACCTTAAACATAACTAAGAGGATACAAAGCACATTCGGCAGTCAATCATTCATTTTAGCTCAAATCATATTTACCATCTCCAAGGTCAATCATCTCAAATTCAAATGTGTATATTATTGAAAAGCAAAAATGCAACACAAAGGAATCAAGCTATGGCATCAACTTTGCAACAACAACCATCCATGTACCAATATTACACTACCCAAACAAGTTAGAAACTAGCAACATAACTAATATGCCCTTATAAAAAAGAAGTCCATCCTCAATCATATGTGAACTCAAGCATGTCAATACGGGAACGGTCAAGAGATACTCACTCTCATAAAGAAGTTCCAGTTAATGTATGCTAAAGACCATAAGCTTGCCCTTATTTTCATTACCAAAGTTTTCAGACAGTTAAGTTAGGATCACTATAGGACTTTTCTTCAGATTGTAATGTAGGCTTGGGTTGGTCTGATACACAAGGATATTTAAAGTAAATAAGCCTCCTTGGTACTACACTAATTTTGGGGTCTCACTTATCAACCTTTACCTTATTTCTATCTTTCTTAATTAAAGCACATTAAAACTGGGTACAATTTTTATTCATTCATTTTTTTTTTTCACAATTTTTCTTTTTTTATTCTTTTTTTACCACACCTAGCCTTGCATATATATATATATATATATATATATATTCTTATTACCCTATTCATACTCACTTTACATCACGCACCCTTATGATACCCACCCTTAACTAAGGCTATTTGCCTAAGTCAAAGTGCACAATGTCCAAAGAGGACCAGGACCAAAATAGGTTCATTGTGGTACAACTGGGATGGTGATAGGTATAATAAAAAAAATAGGCATTCAGGCTCAAAATCAGGATCAAGGGAAATTATTCACACATGAAAGGTCATTTAGGCTAAAAGTGGACTAATATCAACAACGGCCTATGATCCTTTCCTAACCGTTATCCTACAACTAAGGCAAGACCAACCGGGCAAGTTCTGGATTCAACAAACAATAAGAACTAGGGAGTATCTTACACACACATAGCACAACGGTACATCACAAGCTACTACCCATTCGGTTCATGCAATTGTTAGAAGTGATTATCTTGTCCCTAGTACTAATGCCATAAAAAGATTCACAGTAGTCATATATAGATACACATCACACAATTACCAGATAGACAATAGGAGAGGTATTTATCATTCAAAGAAAAATCAACAAAAATATGTCAACTGTCCTAGATACTTATTTTTCCCCCAGTTAACCACAGCACATCGCAAAGCAAACACAATACGCCTAGACATGTCAGCTCTACTAGGAACAAGACTCCGGGGAAAAGAGGCACGGCAACAAAAACCCCAAGAGGACATCAACACCAACAAGTAGCCCCACCCTCAACTTAAAATCATGCAATATCCCTAATGCATCAAACCAAAACAAGAGAGTTAGAAACATACATGTGGCACCATGGGTGTGAAGATCTGATCTCAATCATATAATACGAATACAAACAACAAAATACCTAGGGTTTCCTCCCAAGAAGCGCTTGATTTAATATCACGAACCGACTAGGTTATCTTTACTACTCAAAATTTATCAAGATACCTTAAAAGTACTTCAGCCTTTATCCCTCCACTTAGACGATTTGAATCGTCGGCCCATCTTTCGAACTATACATCTTTTAGGTGCATTGGGAAAATGCGAGAGCATAATAAGAAAAGTTCTATCACGCCACTTCGAAGACTTGAACCGCTAGCCCAATTTTACATCGCACTTTCATGTGGGATCATTTGGCAATGGTGAGAATCTTAACAAGCCACTAAATGGACATCGATCTTTAAGCTTCTTGGCCTTCAATGTTGGGGTTGTATTATACCCTTTCGTAAAGACAAACTCCAAAATGTAGGAATTTTGCTCCTCATTTCCAAAATTTATCATTTACTTAGACATTCGACTTTCATCACATCCACCAAGCATAATGTTGAAAAGTGATTCGAGTGAGGTCTTCTCCCTAATTTTAGAGTTGCATCTTTGTCGACCTCTTCACCCTAAATTGGGTTAGAGTCTTTATAAGATATTGGCTTGGTTTCTTCTTTTGCCTCTAGCACCATTTCCTCAATCTTAGCATCATCTCTGATGGTTGGTTCGGCTGGTTGGGAAATCACTGAGGGTTGCTCAACATCAAGCTCAACATTAATATAGGTTTCTTACTCCATATCTTCACACTCTTCCATCATAATAAAGATTCCAGATATAAGATATCATCTAAACATAATATAGAAGAATGCTTTGAGTGATTGACCTCTATATCTATCTCCTCATAAATGATTGGATTTATGTCTTGATGCATATCACATACGATATCATATGTTTCTTTCTGGACATCCAACATTCGTTGAAACATAGCTTCAATGCCACTCTTTTCAGTACTTAGTTCTTCCTTTTCTTGACCATAAGCTCTATAAAACTCATAATAAGAACTAGAATTTGGGTTAGCGCAATAGGGGGAGGGGGCATTTGGACAATTACTCTAATATCCATCTTGACCACCACATAAAGAATAATCATACTCCCGGTAGGATGGAGATGATGCACATATCTCTCTTCGAGGAGCATATATACAATCTTGCTAAAAATGAGGTCCATCACAATATGGACATAATCATCAAGATAAGATTTTCAACCACCAAGCTCATGTTCATTCCATGATGCCATAGTAATAAGTAAACTAAAATAAAAATCTACCTAACACAAGAAATAAAAGAAAACTAAAAACAAATATTTACAAGTTTTAATTAAAGCAAGTAGGCTAAAATTCCAAACCAACTCAATACACCAAATTATTCCCCGGCAATGGCGCCACTTTTGATAATGCTAAAACTACACCTCTTTTACGAGAGAGTAAGCGATAGTTGTCAAATATATAACCCAACTAGGTTTGGGTCAAATTCCACAGGTAATATGGTGTTAATTTAAGATGTTCGTGAGTCAATCAACTGATAGTTAGTAGTTTCCTATAAATGGAGTTTTTTTGGAATGGTAATAAGTAATTATTTATCAATTTCAGTGTCAGTGTTTGTATGCAATATTATACGAAAAACCAGAGTTGTGTTCACTATGAGTGTTGGTATTTGACAGACACTAGTAATGGTTCAAGATTCTTGTGGAAGGTAGGAACATCAGATTATCCTTGTCGAAGTAATGTCTAAATATTTCTCAACCTATTTAGACATTTAATTACCTAATTCTTTCGAACTTAGGGAATTTATATTTCATACAGAATATTGTCTCAAGTTTATTAACCTTGTTACAATGTTAATTATTAAATAAAAGTTTGATGCTTCCAAGTCCCTGTTGATAATTCACTTCTTACTAGGGTTGATTTATTATTTCAAGCAAATCACTAGTAGGCATGACCTATCATTTGCAACCAATAGACAATATGTAAAATAGAGAAATTACCAAGGAGTTCCTACTACCTTTAAAATCTTGAACACCTAGTTACATTAAAAAACCAAACCTATAGATCCCACAACTCGGGTTAAAGAAATTAGCTACTCATTCGTGTTCAATCGATGAATATCTACCTCCAATAAAACCTAAAAATTTTCCCTTAAATACCAGGAGCTAAATTAGGAATCAAATCTCAGCATATAAATTTTTCTCGCACAGTTGATGACAACATGTGCGACTAATCAGGGGGTTGATGGCTTATCAGACATGTCGTCAACTCCTCTCTGTATTTAATATGTTGCTATCTTCAACTGACGATGAGTCTGATGACTTTTCAATGATCTGATGACTTATCATAGAATGTCGTCACTTCTTTAACTCAGCTTCTGAATACTGCCTAAGGCTGATGGTAATCCCAATGACTTATTAGGACTTTAACGACATATCAGATAATGTCGTCACTTCTTTACTTCAAATCTCATATACTGCCTTAGGATGATGGCATTCTTGACAGCTTATCAGAATTGTGACGACTTATCAGAGATGTCATCACACTTTTGCTCCAACTTCCTCACACTGTCTACAGCTGACGATGACTCTAATAACTTATCACAAATTTGATGACTTATCTGATAAGTCATCAACTGTACTTTCATGACCACTTGTTCTAAATTCACGTCTTTTGCTCTTGTTGTCTTTGGTTTTCTTGCATCTTTACTTTCCTACATTATCAAAGAGAAAGCAATCAAAAATGACAAAAGTTACTTAAGACTTTACAATTTTATCTAGTTAAAAGCCTCAAATGTGTTAGCATTAGCTCACACATCAACACCCTCAACTTAAAACAATTGCTTGTCCTCAAGAACCTTAAACATAACTAAGAGGATACAAAGCACATTCTACAGTCAATCATTCATTTTAGATCAAAACATATTTGCCATCTCCAAGCTCAATCATCTCAAACTCAACTGTGTATATTATTGAAAAGTAACAATGCAACACAAAGAAATCAAGCTATGGCATCAACTTAGCAACAACAACCATGCCTGTACCAATATTACACTACCCAAACAATTTAGTGACTAGCAATATAACCAGTGTGCTCTTACAACAAAGAAGTCCATCCTCACTCATATGTGAACTCAAGCATGTCAATGCGGGGACGGTTAAGAGACACTCACTCTCAGAAAGAAGTTCCAGTCAATGTATTCCAAAGACCATAAGCTTGCCCTTATTTTCATTACCGAAGCTTTCAGACAGTTAAGTTAGGATCACTATAGGACTTTTCTTCATCTTGTAATATAGAATTTGGGCTGGTATGATACACAAGGATATTTAAAGTAAATAAGCATCCTTGGCACTACATTATTTTTGGGGTCTCACTTATCAACCTTTACCTTATTTCTCTCTTTCTTGATTAAAGCACATTCAAGCTGGGTGCAATTTTTATTCATTTATTTTATCTTTTTCACAACTTTTCTTTTTTTCATTCTTTTTCTATCACACCTAGCCTTGTATATATATATATATATATATTATTACCATTCTTCATACTCACTTTACATCACGCACCCCTATGATAGCCACCCTCTACTTAGGCTATTTTCCTAAGTCAAAGTGCACAATGTCCAATAAGGACTAGGGCCAAAATAGGTTCATTGTGATACAATAGGGAAGGTGATAGGTATAATAAAAAAAATAGGTATTCAGGCTCAAAATCAGGATCAAGGGATATTATTCTAACATAGAAGATCATTTAGGCTAAAAGTGGACTAATATCAACAACGGCCTATGATCCTTTCCTAACCACTATCCTACAACCAAGGCAAGACTAACCGGGCAAGTTCTGGATTTAACACACAATGGGAACTAGGGATTATCTCACACACACATGGCACAAAGGTACATTAAAAGATACTACCCATTCGGTTCATATAATTGTTAGAAGTGATTATCACGTCCCTAGTACTAATGCCATAAAAAGATTCACAGTAGTCATATATAGATGTACATCACACAGTTACCAGATAGACAATTGGAGAGGTATTTATCATTCCAAGAAAAATAAATAAAAATATTTCAACTGTCCTACATACTTATTTTTCCCTCAGTTAACCACAACACATCACAAAACAAACACAATATGCCTAAACATGCTGGCTCTACTAGGAATAAGACTCCTGGGAAAAGAGGCACAGCAACAAAAACCCCAAGAGGACATCAACACCCACAAAAAGCCTACCCTCAACTTAAAATCATGCAATGTCCCTAATTCATCAAACCAAAACAAGAGAGTTAGAAACATAACTATGGCACCATGGGTGCAAAGATCTGATGTCAATCATGTAATATGAATACAATTAACAAAATACCTTAGGTTGCCTCCCAAGAAGTGCCTGATTTAATGTCGCGGCACGACTAGGTTATCTTTACTACTCAGAATTCATCAGATACCTTAAAAGTGCTTCATTCTTTATCCCTCCACTTAGATGATTTAAATCATCGGCCCATCTTTCGATCTTTACATCTTTAGGTGTGTTGGGAAAATATGAGAGCATAATAAGGAAAGTTCTATCACACCACTTCGAAGACTTGAACCGCTTGCCTAATTTTGCATTGCACTTTCGTGTGGGCTAATTTAGAAACGGTGAGAATCTTAAGCCACTAAATGGACATCGATATTTAAGCTTCTTGGCCTTTAATATTGGGGTTTTATTATACACTTTCGAAAAGACAAACTCCAAAATGTAGGAATTTTTCTCCTCATTTCCAAAATTCATCATTTGCTTGGGTGATTTGACTTTCATCACATCCACTAAGCATAATGTGGAAAAGTGATTCGAGTGAGGTCTTCTCCCTAATTTCGGAGTTGCATCCTTATTGACCTCTTCACCTCGAATCGGGCTAGAATCTTTATAAGAGATTGGCTTGGTTTTTTTTTTTTGCCTCTAGCACCATTTCCTCAATCTTGGTATCATCTCTCATGGTTGGTTTAATTGGTTGGGAAATCACTGAGGGTTGCTCAACATCAAGATCAACATCAATATAGGGTTCTTGCTCCCCATCTTTACACTCTTCTATTATTTTAAATGATTCCACAGACAAGATATCATCTAAACATAATATAGAAAAATGCTTTGAGTGATTGACTTCTATATCTATCTCCTCATGAATGATTGGCTCTATGTCTTGATGCATATCATATATGACATCTTATATTTCTTTCTGGAAATCCAACATTCATTGAAACATAGCTTCAATGCCACTCTTTTTGGTGCTTTATTCTTTCTTTTCTTGACCATAAGACCTATCAAACTCATAAGAAGAACTAAAATTTGAGTTAGCACAATAGGGGCAGGGGGTATTTGGACAATCACTCTAATGTCCATCTTGACCACCACATAAAGAATAATCATACTCCTAGTAGGATGAAGATGGTGCACACATCTCTCTCCGAGGAGCATATGTACAATCTTGCCAAAAGTGAGGTCCATCACAATATGGACATGCATCATCAAGATAAGATTTCTAACCACCAATCTCATGTTCATTCCATGATGTCATAGTAATAAGTAAACTAAAATAAAAATCTACCTTACATAAGAAATAAAAGAAAACTAAAAACAAATATTTATAAGTTTGAATTAAAGCAAGTAGGCTAAAATTCCAAACCAACTCAATACACCAAATTATTCTTCGGTAACGGTGCCACTTTTGATAACGCTCAAACTATACCTCTCTTACGAGAGAGTAAGCGGTCATTGTTAAATATATAACCTAACTAGGTTGGGGTCGAATCCCACAGGGAATATGGTGTTAATTTAAGTTGTTCGTGAGTCAATCAACTGATAATTAGTAGTTTCTTGTAAATGGAATTTTTTGGAAGGGTAACAATTAATTATTTCTCAATTCAGTGTCAGTGTTTGTACTCAATATTATATGGAAAACTAGAGTTGTGTTCACTATGAGTGTTGGTATTTAACAGACACTAGTAATGGTTCAAGATTCTTGTGGTAGGTAGGAACAATAGATTATCTTTATCGAAGTAATGTCTAAATGTTTCTCAACCTATTTAGATATTTAATTACCTAATTATTTCAAACTTAGGGAATTTATATTTCATAACAGGATATTTTCTCAAGTTAATTAACCTTGTTACAATGTTAATTATTGAATGAAAGTTTGATGATTCCAAGTCCCTGTTGATAATATTCATATTTCGTTAAATGATAAATTACAGAATAATAAATATCAACAAGTGTTTCTCATATTACATTGCAGTAGAAATCCCAAGAAAATTATGATAACAATCTCTCAAAACCTAATTATAAAGTTACAGAGAAAACTCGAGAGAAAATATTGTAAGTTCGTGTTCAATCAATGAATTTCAGCCTTCAATAAAACTTAAAAACTTTTCCTTAAATACCAGGAGCTAAATTAGGAATCAAATCATAACATATAACTTTTTCTTGCATAGGTGATGACAACATGTGATGACTTATCAGAGGGTTGACGGCTTATCAGATATGTCGTCAACTCTTCTCTCTATTTGATATGTTGTTGTCTTCAATTGACGACGATTCTAATGACTTATTAAAGATTTGATGACTTATCATGGAATGTCATCACTTCTTTAACTCAGCTTCTGAACACTACCTAAGGCTAACAATAATCCTGATGACTTATCTGACTTTGACGACATATCAGACAATGTCATCACTTCTTTACTTCAAATATCATGTATTGCCTTAGGCTAACGGTATTCTCGACGGCTTATCAGAATTATGATAACTTATCAAAGATGTCATCACACTTCTACTCTAACTTTCTCACACTGTCTACAGATGACGATGACTTTGATAACTTATCACAAATTTGATGACTTATCAGACAAGTCGTCAACTACACTTTCATGGCCATATGTTCTAAATTTATGTCTTTTGCTCTTATTCTTTGGTTTTCTTGCATCTTAACTTTCCTGTATTGTCAAAGAGAAAGCAATCAAAAACAACAAAAGTTGCTTAAGACTTAATAATTATTTCTAATTAAAAGCCTCAAATGTGTTCGCATTAGCTCACACATCACTAAAACCATTACGTTATCCATGCCTGAAGTACCCTAGTTGTATGGCAAGAAGCAGTTAGCCTCGAGCCAATGGGGGTTATTTCTTTTGTTTATACTAGGAGACATATATTGAGGGGTTGTTAGTATTTTCTTACTATATATGTGATACTCGTACAGAGAGTCCATCTCTTGACTCTGTTCTTATTATTTATGAGTTCCCTTATGTGTTTCTTGCCGACCTTTCTGGTATTTCCCCTAACCGTGGGATTGAGTTTGCTATTAAACTTGAACCTGACACCCAACCTATTTCTATGGCACCTTACCATATGGCTCTTGGTGAGCTTAAAGAGATGAATTCTCAGCTTCAGCATCTTCTATGTGAGGGCTTCATTAGACTGAGTGTGTCTCTGCGGGGAGATCCTGTATTATTTATGAAGAAGAAAGATGGCTCTATGAGTTTGTGTATAGATTATAGGCGGTTTAATAAGGTGACATTGAAGAATCATCATTCTATGACTCATATTGATGATTTGTTCAACCAGATTTAGCGTGCAGCTATGTTTTCGAAGATTGATTTAAGGTTCGGTTATCATTAGCTGAAGATTCAGGATGAGGATATCTCGAAGAAAGCTTTTAGGATCAGTTATGGTCATTATGAGTTTTGAGTGATGTCTTTTAGGCTGACTAATGGCCCAGCCGTATTCTTGGACTTGATGAACTATGTATTCAAACCCTACCTAAACTCCTTCATCATTGGTTTTATTGATGTTATTCATGTATATTCGAGAAGTAGTGAGTAGAATGTAAAATATTTGAGGATTGTACATTAGACTTTGCGAGATCATGTGTTTTTTGCCAAATTCTCAAAGTGAGTTTTGGCTTAAGTCAGTGTCATTCCTTGGACATGTGTTATCTAGAGCTGATATCATGGTGGACCTAACTAAGATTGTAATGATTCGTGATTAGGCTAGGCCCACATCTCTGATTAAAGTACGTAGTTTTATTGGTCTGGTTGGTTATTACTGGCACTTTGTATAGAGCTTTGCTACTATTTTAGCCCCCATGACTAGATTGACTCAGAAAGAAGTTTCTTTTTTATGGTTCGAGGAGTGTGAGTTAAGCTTTAGAAAGCTCAAGGATTGTCTTACTTCAATTCCAGTGTTAGTTCTTTCTATTGAGGGTATTGGATTCACCGTGTTTTGTGACACTTCAGGTGTTGGTATTGGTTATGTTTTGATGCAGTAGATTCATGTTATTGCTTATGCTTCTAAACAGCTTAAAGTGCATGAGCGTAACTATCCTACTCATGATTTGAAGTTAGTGGCGGTAGTTTTCGTGCTTAAGATTTAAAGGCATTATTTGTATGGTGTGCATTGTGAGATTTTCACCGATCATCGCAAGCTTCAGCATCTTATGACCCAGTGAGAGCTTAATGCTCGCCAGCATAGATGGATGAAGTTTCTAAAAGACTTTGATATTTTAGTCTTGTATTATCTGGGTAAGGCAAATGTTGTAGCTGATGCCTTGACTTGCAAGGTAGTGAGTATGGGTAGCTTGGCATGCATATCAGTTTCTCAGAGGCCTATGGCACGGGACATTTAGTCCTTAGCTAATTTGATGGTTTGCCTTGATATTTCAAATCCTACGAGGATTTTGGCTTATGTGGAGGTGAGCTCCTCCCTATTTGAGAAGATTCGTGATCATTAGTATGAGGATAGCAAGCTATTCTTACTCCATAATCAGGTAGTGAGTGGTGAGTTTAGGAGGCACATTGTTGATTCCGAGGGTAACTTAAGATTCTAGGGTTGTATTTGTGTTCCCCAGCTTAGTAATTTAATTCAATCTATCCTTTATGAGGCTCACAACTCTGGATATTATATTCACCCCAATACAACTAAGATGTATAGAATTTGAGTCAGCATTACTGGTGGGATAGTATGAAAAAAGATATAGCAGACTTTTTGGCTCGCTGCCTATGTTTTTAGCAGGTTAAGGCCGAGCATTAGTGTCCAGGTGGATTGACTCAGAGATTGACCATTCCTGAGCGGAAATGGGAAAGGATTACTATAGAATTCATTAGTGGTTTTACTCGTACTTCCTATAGTTTTGATGCTATTTGGGTTATTGTGGATCATTTGACCAAGTCGGCATATTTCATTTCTATTTAGATGAACTTCAGTGCTGAGAGATTAGCCTAAATTTATATTTGGGAGATAGTCCATTTGTATGGGGTGCCTGTTTCTATCATATCAGACCATGGTTTTGTATTTACTTTGTGATTTTAGAGAGCATTACAGGAGGAGTTGGGTACTCGAGTGGATTTGAGTACAATATTTCATCCACAGATAAATGGTCAGTCTAAGCAGACTATTCAGGTTCTCGAGAATATGCTCCAAGCTTGTGTTATGGATTTTAAAGGACAGAGGGATCATCACTTAACATTGTCAGAGTTCGCCTACAACAACTACAATTATTCGAGTATTGAGATGGCGCCTTATGAGGATTCATATGAAAGAAGATGTCATTCTCTAATAGTATGGTTTGACTTATAAGGTAAGACCCTGCGGTATAGATTTGCTTCAGGACTCATTAGATAAAGTCAGGGCAATTTAGGATAGGCTGAAAGCAGCCTAGAGTATGCCAAAGGCCTATGCCGACCGTAGACCCCGTGCCTTAAGATTCAGAGTTGGTGACCGTGTGTTCCTTTATGTTTTGGGGATGAGGGGTGTGATGAGGTTTGAAAGAAGGGTAAGCTTAACCCTTAATATATTGGTGCTTTTGAGGTTCTCCGTACAGTTGGCAAGGTGGCCTATGAGTTAGCTTGGCTCCGATTTTGCTGCTATTCATCCAATTTTCTATGTCTTTATATTATGGAAGTATATCCCTAATCCATCTCATGTGCTTAGGTAGGATTCAGTCTAGTTAGAGGAGCAGTTGACCTTTGTGGAGGAGCCCGTTCTTATTTTGGCTAGTGATGTGAGACAGTTGCAAACTAGAGAGATTTCTGTAGTAAGGTTCAGTAGAAGCACCGCCCAGTGGAGAAGGCCACTTGGTAGATCGAGAGAAAGATGCTGGCCTAGTATCTTTATTTGTTCAAGACTTCAGGTATTTTCTCCATCTTTAATTTTCCGGGATGAAAGTTTCTTAGTAATGGATGTTGTAATGATCCTTCAGGTCACTTCTCATGATCCCACTTATTTTCACCATTAGAGCTTTTCCATAGCTGGCTCAAGTTATTTATGACTTGATGGAATCGATAGTTCTGTTACTGGCAGTTTATCTGGTTTTTAGAACTATTTCCAGTTTAGAAGTTTTCGTTGGTTCTAAATGGCAACCAAGCAAAAACTTCAGTAGAACGATATCAGATGCAAATTCTCACTGTGCCAACAGCTTTAGAATATCAATTTTAGGTTGGGTAGACCAGTGGTTTGGGATCCACTACACCCGAACTCATTTCGACCTGTTAGTTAGAACGTTGATAAATTGAAAATTTGGGTGTAGGGCCCTGATTTGGTCAAAACAACCTCGAATGGAAAATCTGACATTTCTAACACATCCAAAATATTGAAATCAGTATAGTTGCATAACTCATTTTCTCATATTGGACTCTGAATGCATCCAGAGGCATTGGCCAAAACTTGGAATCAAGTTTCAAGTTTTCACTGTCGTCTAGTGCATCAAGGTACCGCGACCGCGGGGGCCGTGATGCAATCGTGGCTAACGTGGGTGTGCTATTGCCTCATCTAAGTGCCTAGAAAGGGGTTGTTTAAATACTTCCTTTGGCCGAGAATTGTCTATTTTCTGCATTGTCTTGAGTCCCAAAATCCTAATAGAGTGTGCAGACCTCAAATTGAGTCTTGGGTGTTGATTGGGAGCTTGAATAACTTGCGTAATTGTGATTAACGTTGAATCTAAGGTATAAATCATTCGTTATTAGTGTTGAATTCTTAATTATTGGACCGAAAATCCCTAATGTCTTGAGGCTTGATTTTATCCCCAAATATGGTTGATTTGCACCAATTTATTAAGGGTTATAACTCCCTAAAGGTGTTTGAACAATGGGTTGGTCTCAAAAACTCATTTTCTATATGTGGGACCCACTTGGGGGATTTTGGTGTCATTTTGGACCCGAAACACAATGGTGCAGTATGGATGTTGATATTTCCGTAATAATCCATATATTATATTTTTGCTAGCTTGGATCCTTGAAGAATCTTTGAGAAAAGGAAAAGCGTAGATTATTGGTTCATGAGCTTTATTTGGATTTGAGGTAGGTTAGGCTTACTTATGTTAGATTAAGATTTATTGTAGTATAATCATGATATCTTTATAAGATTGGGCGAGGTCTTGGGAGATGAAATGGTATATGGTAATGTTAGGAATTATTTGAATAACTTAGGCTTTTGAACATAAAGTGAGATATTTGACTCATAGTCTAGAACCTTGATTAGTTGGACTTGTAATCTCATGAATAGTATGAGAATGCTCTAGTTGTTTTAGTTAGACAAAAGTGACCTTGTTCACTCATACTAAGAGTAAGTTCACCTTAGATATGCCTAGTTGTGGAGTTGGCCTTAGATGCTTTGGATGATTTAAGAGTAATACTTGAGAAAGAATTGGCCTATAGAGCTAGTATAGCTTGATAAACCTTTGAGACATAATTTAGATAACTTATTCAAATTTTGGGTAGAAGTTAGACTTGAAGAAGATACTTTGGGATATTAGAAGCAAAACTTGACCCACCTTAAGCTTGGATGGTATAGCTTCATTAGTGACCTAGATACTTGTTAAACGCCTAGAATATGCTTGGGTAATATGGTGGCTAAACCTGGGTAAATGGGTTATTCATGATGTTGATTTTGGAGATAATTTGTATACTTGATTGTTATCTTATTGTCATTACTTGGATAGCATTGGAAAGTATTGTAAGTTGAACGTATGACTATGCTATCACTTAACTTTTTAGCTAGTTTACTATGTGACCCTCGGATTATGATTATTACTCATATTATGTTCAAGCATGATGACTAAACTAAGGTTTGTGCTAACAATCCTCTTGTGCTAATAATTTGAATTATGCTAAGAAAGAGGGGCTCTAGAAGATATAATTAAGGCTTGTTACATAGAAATCCTAATGATTATATTAAACTCGGTTAAGTAGTGGGTGTTCATATTATATGAATTTACTTGTCCATTCATCTACTAATATATTACGTAGAAAATGAATGATGAGGTACGAAAATATGTTTTCCTTTATGTCACTTCAATTCTATTCCTTGTGGGGCTTGCATTTATTATGGATTTGATTTCACATATCTACATAGATGTTATGATGAATATTGATGATATTATGATGCCCAACAAGTCCAAAGGATATATTGATGATATTATGATGAACAAAAAGTTCAAAGAATATCATAGTGATATTGTGATGCCCGACAAGTCTGGAGGATACATTGATGATATTACGATACCCAGTAAGTACAAAGGACATATTGATGATATTATGATGCCCAACAAGTTTGGAGGATATATTGATGATATTATTATGCCCGATAAGTACGGAGGACTTGTTGATGATATTATGATGCCGGCAGGTTCGGAGGATATATTGATGATATTGTGATGCCCAGTAAGTCTGGAGGATATATTGATGATATTGTGGTGTCTATTGATTATATTGTGATGCATGGTAAATCCGGAGGATATATTGATGATATTGTGATGTTCAGTAAATCCAGAGGATATATTTATGATATTTTGATGCCCGGTAAATTTGGAGAATATATATTGATGTCATGTATGCTAAACATGTGTATAGATGTTTATGTGTGATGCCTTTATATGATTATATATGTATGTGCTTTGAAGATATAATGTTATCCTTGGGATATCCATTATAATTATTCGATACTAATCATTTACTAAGTGTTGTAGTTGTTTCTAGTGATGAATAGTGGGTAGAAGTAGAATATGCCGATTAAAGAGTTAAGACTAATTGATAAGTGGAATCTTATGTAGAAAAAGGAATCACCTAGTAGGTATATTTGTCTTGAATGAAGGGATTAGTTAAGGAATACCACCTAGTTAAATAAGTTGTGTGATAACTAGTTGCCTACTAAATGACTATTTTACTTGATAACTAGAAGTCTAGAATACTAGATAATGGACCTTGTGAGGTGAAATGTGATAACTAGCAATTGTGGTTCTTATGTGGTCAACCATAATAATAGGTTTAGCATTGTTGATTATTAGTGATACTAATGCCTAAAGTATAATGTTGTTTAGTTGTTAAATGAGGATTTGTATATTATGATGCTAGATTGTAAGAGGCATTGGCTGATAGATAGATATGTGCATTTGATGATATGTAACCTTTTTCCTATATAATGACTAGTGCACCTATGATAACTAGAAATAAGCTTTGGTCAAATGGAATCTATAGATTAGTTGTGCATCTTGACTAGATTTAGATGTTGGATAATTAGTGAATAATAGTTAATGCTATCTCATGAATGAGGATTTGGTAAAGAATCGGTTAGGCTATAATTGAAAATCCTAGGACTACTAGTGAATTAGTAGTTTAATGATTATAAATATTGGTTAGTTAATAATAACCTAATAGAGTGTATTGATGTCAAAGATATTTAAATGGCTATATGACTATGGTTATGATTACCTTGGTATATGTTATTCCAATTGTGGTAATTGATGATGATTATAAATCTTGGTAAATGATTGTTGATGGAAATTTTGGAAACCGTGGAATTTGAGAAGTTGGTTATATGTCTATATACTTTGATGATTCAATCCTTTGATGCACTCTCCAGTGGTATGGGACGCCGTGAAGAGTTCCTTCTTTATGTTCTTTTGGGTGTACTCTCCGGTGCTATGGGACACTGTGGTAGGCTCTTTTACTTTATGCTCTAATGGGTGTATGTGCATTGAGTTTGGTATTTATGCGGTTGTAATTGTATATATTTCACTATATGCTTCTTGATCGATTACTCATTTTATATGACAGTATTGGTATGTATTGATATGAGATGTAGTATTATTGTTCTAGTTGATAAGTTATTTTGTACAGTGATAATGAAGAAAATTTGGGTTCGATTCTGTGCCTTGACTTAGAGATGTTATCTTGCTTTATATCATAATTTAGCTAAGTCAACCGATGATGACTACTGAGTACCCATTGTTTTGGTGCTCATACTACACTTCTGTGCCTTTTTGGTGCAGAGCAGAATACTAGTTACCGCCGTTGAGTTGAGATTGTGTAGTGTTGATCTCCTGGAGACAGGGTGAGCTCTTGCAGTTTTGAATCACTCGTTTTCCTCCTATTTTTATTCAATTTTTTATATTCAAGACGAATGTATAGACTATTTAGAATTTTGGGTTGTATTTCCTACTGTCATTCTTAGATGCTCTTGTACTGATACTACTAGGTAGTGGGATTGGTACCCTTAGTTGATTGTCTTTTGTGGAACGTTATTGTTTATGATTGTATTATCTATTTTGGCCCTTGTCGGGCGTTTCTACCAAAGTAACCCATTGCCTTAGCTCTGGGTTATGGTATTTGCTTACCTACTGGGGAGTTTTAGTAGGTGTCATCATGACTCGTGAATCAGCTCATGACAATAGTTTATACATTCATCTTGAATACAAAAGACAGAATAAAGATAGGAGAGAAACGGGCGACTCGAAACTCTAAGAGCTCACCTTGTCTCTGGAAGATCAATACTGCACGAACTCAACTCAGCAGCAATGACTAGTACTCCAGTCTGCACCAAAAAGGTACAAAAATGTAGTATGAGTACCAAAACAACGGGTACTCAGTAGGCATCATCGCCCGACTTAGCTAAATTATGGTATAAAGATGATATAAAGCAAGACAATATCTCAAAGTCAAGGTATAAGATCAAACCTGAATCATCTTCATCAACACTATATAAGATAAATTATCAGCTAGAACAATAATACGACATCTCATATCAAAACATCCAAATACTATTTTATAAAATCAGTAATCAATCCGAAAGCGTAAAGCGACACTAAAATAACTACAACCACATAAATACCAAGTTCCACTCAAATACATCTATTTGAGCATAAAGTAAAAGAACCCACCATGGCGTCCCATACCACCGTGGAGTACACCTAAAAGAACATAAATTAAGGGACTCATCACGGGGTCTTATACCACCAAAGAGTGCATCAATAGATCAATCATCAACGTGTCAAGATATATAATCAACTTCTCATTATCCATGGCTTTCCACATTTCCCATCAATGGTCATTTATCAATAATTATAATCATCAAACATTACCACCAATAACCAACATATACCAAGGTACTAATACCCATAATCATATCACCATAAAGATGTCTATCTCAACAATATACTACACTTACTCAATATTAGTTAATCGATGACTATTAATACCACCAATCCACTAGTCATCAAGGATCTCTAAAGTTAACCTAACCAGTTCTTTAGATAAACCTCAATCACGAGTTAGAACTAACTATTATTCACTAAATAGCCAACATCCACGTCTAGTCAAGATGCACTACTAATCTATAGACTCCATTTGACCAAAGCTTATTTCTAGCTATCATAGGTGCACTAGTCATCATATAGGAAAAGGTTACATATCATCAAATGCACATATGTATCTATCAACCAATGCCTCTTACTATCTAGCATCATAATATACAAATCCTCATTTAACAACTAAACAACATTATACTTTAGTCATAAATACCATTAATCATCTCCAATGAAAACCTATTATCTCTATTGACCACATAACAACCACAGTTGCTAGTTATCACATTTCAACTAACAAGGTCCATTAACTAGTACTCTAGACTTCTAGTTATTAAGTAAAATAGTCACTTAGTAGTCAACTAGTTACCACACAACTTATTTAACTAGGCGATATTCCTTAATTAATTCTTTTATTCAAGACAAATATACCCACTAGATGAAACCTTATTTCTACACAATATTCCACTTACTAATTAGTCTTAACTCTTTATTCATCATATTCTACTTCTACCCATTATTCATCACTAGCAAGAACTACAACGCTTAACAAGTGATTAGTATCGAAGAATTATAACCGACATCCCAAGGATAACATCATATCTTGAATGCACATATAAATGTAATTAGATAAAGGCATAATCAAACATAAGCATCTCTACACATGTTTACCATACATAACATCAATATATATTCTCTGGACTTACCGGGCATCACCATAGCATCAATATACCTCCGAACTTATCAGGTATTATCATATCATCAATATTCCTTCGGATATATCGGACATTATCATATCATCAATATATCCTCTGGATTTATCGGGCATCATCATATATCCTCTAAATTTACAGGGCATCATTATATCATCAATATATCCTTTAGATTTATTGGACATCATAATATCATCAATATGTCCTCCGTATTTACCGAACATCATAATATCATCAATATATCCTCCAAACTTACTGAGCATCATAATATTATCAATATATCCTCCGAACTTACCGGACATCATAATTCATCAATACATCCTCAGAACTTACCGGGCATCATAATATTATCAATATTCGCCATAACATCAATATTCATCATAACATCTATATACATATGTCCAATCAAATCCATAATAAATGCAAAGCCCACGAGGGATAGAATGAAAGAGACATAAAAGAGAACATAATTTTATACCTTATCATTCATTATCAACACACTATATAAGTAGGTGTAGGGGCAAGTATATTCATATGATATGAACACTCACTACTTAACTGGGCTTAAAATAATCGTTAGCATTTCCCAAGTAACAAGCCTTAATTATATCTTCTAGAGCCCCTCTTCATTAGCATGATTCACATTATTAGTGCAAGAGGTTTTTTAGCACAAACCTTAGTCTAGTCATTGTACTTGAACATAATATGAGTATCAACATAATCCAAGGCCCACATAGTGAACTACCCAATAAGTTAAGTGATAACATAGTCATAGGTTAAACTTACAAAACTTTTCATTGCTATCCAAGTAATGACAATAAGATAACAATCAAGTATGCACATTATATCCAAAATCAACATCATGAATAACCTATTTACCGGGTTTAGCCAGCATATTACCAAAACATACTCTAGGCGATTAACAAGTATGTAGGTCGCTAGTGAAGCTACATAGTTCAAGCTTAAGGTGGGTTAAGTTCTGCTTCTAATATCCTAAATTATCTTCTTCAAGTCTAACTTCTACCCAGAATTAGACGAAGTTATCTAAATCATGTCCCAATGGTTTGTCAATCTATACTAGTTCAATAGGACAATTATTCTTTGAGTAATAGCTGTGTAGCATAACCGTCATAATAAGGCACCCACGGGCTATATGGGTCCAGCTCTCCCCCAGCTGAAAGAGACCCAGTGTGTGTAGCTACACGAATCAGAGAATAATCATATGTACATATGCACCATGGGGGACTCAAACTTTCCGACATATATCAAAGGTGACTTAAGCACCTAGATATTTAACATGGGGGACTCAAACCTACCAAGCGTATAATAAGAGGGACTCAAATCACTCAGTTATTTAGACCCCCATGTCGGCAACTACGGTTTCTAGTATTGGTACCTCGAGACCTCTACTTTTACTGCTCGACTACACAACCCTCTTTTAAGCCCAATTAAAATATTTAGCACACATTCCCATTAATTGAACCAATTCATTCATTAAGGCATCCTATTGGTATCATCATACCAACCTCACTTGCAAGTTAACATTATCATGTCATGATATTTAACCATTCACATAGGGAAATTCATAACCCCTATAGGTTCAATTATTCATTCATATAGGAAATCCACGAACCCCAAGGTTCAATAAAATCAATCCATTGTTCATTAACCTTTTATTCCAATGTATTTATATAGGTGAGAAAGTCAAACCATGTAACAAACCATATTCAATATCAATTTCACAATTTGGGTTGAGAGAACACAATTTTCAAAGTCATATGTTTAGGCAAAATTATCAAATTGGGGAACACCATGACCCCTTAGTTTATTCACCATGCCTATGCACCCCAAAAGTATAAAACCATTTATAAAGCATATACAATGCATAATAATTCATGGGAAAATAATTTAAGAATCAATTATGCTAAAATCTTCGATCCAGATTAAAAACCATGTTCAAATCCACAAAAACAACCATACAAGTATCATGTTTTTAGTAAAACAAGATTAAGGGTAGATTCACATTCCTGAAGTATTAAGAATAATGGAGAGAATTCAACCCGTAAAGCTTTGGATGGCCAAGTATGAGAAACCCTGACTGGTTCTTGCCCTGGGGATTTGAGAGAATTTGAGAGAATATTATTGATGTGTTATGGATGTAAATGAGGTGTCAATAGTGTTTTAAGGCTATGGGTTATGTTTAGAAAAAGAGTAAAATGTCCAGAATGCCCTCAGCAAAATGACTGAAATTTGTCGCCAAGTCACTACAGGTCACCCTATAACTCGTAGCGTTACCCTACGACTCGTGACCTCTAGTCGTAGGCTAGATAGTACCCATAGGCACCCACATCGATATGGTTATGACTGATTCATATGACTTGTCAAGTGACCCTACGACTCATAAAGTCCTAGTCATATTCAAGACAGAATCCTTTGGGTAACACACTGGCCACCCTACGATTGGTACCTTACGACTCGTATAGATTCTTTACGACTTATTGAGTCTAGTTGTGACCAACATAGATACATATCCAAACACATTGGTCAAGCCACGATTAGGGACTATACTATCCATAATGACACACTGCGACTCATAGGGAGAGTTGTAGTTTGGGCAGTAAGATCAAAGGTCAATGAATTTTTAAGGACCAAAATTCGGGGTGTTACATTACCCATCTGGACACCCAGTCCTTCAGTCCTATATTTTTCAAAAATAACCCTCCTCCATAGTGCTTGTTTCTCCAAAATAAACATCCACAGTCATTTCATAAGAAGGCAATAGCTTTGTCCTTATAAACAATTGATTTGAATTTTGCAAAACCAATATTTTAAAATAAGTGGATATCTCTCTACTTCTACATACTACATGAGCACATAATGAATAAAAGTAGGTATTTGATGCTAAATTATAAAAAAGACAAATAATTTGTCCTATACTTCAATTTACTATGTAAATATTTTCAACTTATAGTTTTTTATAAGTACGTGTACGTATATGAGCCAATGTCATTCTGTAAATCCCAAAATTTTGTTGATATAGCTGTAGAATGTGGTAGGAAACTGAATGTTACCTTTATTGTTTCTTTGTTGGAATGGGTGGTTCAAACTTTTGTGTAATAAAATTGGATGACAACACAATTGAATATTTTCTTATTGGGTAAACCGATAACCCAATAAGAATATATATATATATATATAACTTATTATATATTTCTTTTTAATTTCTATAAATTAACAAACCTATTATTTCAATTATACAAACTCTTAATTTCTCCTAACAATATTTAGTTCAAACTTGAAGATTCTTGTAAATTAAAGCACATCATGTAGGATTTTTGGTTGCAATTAAGATTCACTTTTTTTTCATGTTAGTTACTACTATCTCTATTTTATGAGTATTTTCTTATCGGTTAAATTGAAAACCAAACCGTTAAGGATTAAAAATTGATAGATGGAAAATCGATAAAAAATATCTTATTGGTTCGGTTATTGATTTAGTATATTAAAAATCAAAGATCGATAAACTGAACTGATAGTATAGAAAACCGAATCGAACCAACCGATGCACATCAGAGATCGTTTTGGCATTATTTGATAGGAATGGAATTTTTGCATTATTTGATACATCCCTTAGTTGTGGTAAATCAATAACTGGCTAAACCAAATTTGTTAACTATATTGTCATTTACAATTAGTAGGACAACCCCGTGTACTAAAGCTACCGCTATGTGCGGTGTCCGGGGAAGGGCCTCACAACAAGTGTGTATCGTACGCAGCCTTACGTTGCATTTTTGCCAGAGGCAGTTTCCAAGGCTTGAACCCGTGACCTTGCATCATCATTTACAATTAGTGATGTTTATAATTATTTGGTTAGCTGGTGTTACAAAAAAGGTAACACCATAATAAAATTATTTGAATTTTTCTCATCATTGAAATTAATTAGTTGTTCTTTTTATAGAAAATAACTATTATACATGAAGATTTCACTCTTTTTTTCCGATTATTTTCTTGAATAAAGCCAACAACAAGCCGGATCTTTTCAATATAAATGATAAAAAATTCAAAACCATCTTTTACAATTAAATTATATATATGACAAGCACACTCATCAAATATTTCAGGTAACGACGGAGGAAGTTTAGCTTTTAACTTTTCAATAACAGTCTTGTTGTTAGAAGCATTATCAAAAGCAATACATAAAATTTTTCTTTCAATACCATAAAATTCTGCAACTTTACTAATAGATTCAAAAATAAATTCTCCAGTATGTCTACAATCTTTATCATACAAAAACAAAAAATCTAGAATATGTTTTTGCATAACAAAATTACTATCTATCCAGTGACAAGTAATGGTTAAATAATCATTTCTATTAATAGCACGACCAGGATAAAAAATTAAAGTCATTCTACATTGAATATTTTTTAATAATGTGGATAAATAATAAACATATTGTGAACGAAGTCTAAAAATATTGGCCCGACAAGTACTTCTAAGAATACCATTAATCATAGGATTATAAATTGCTTGAATATAATGAATAAAAGCATCCGAAGATTGAAAAGTGAAAGGCAAACAACCCACAACTACCATTTTTGTTATTTCTTCCCGGTCCCTCAAGTTATTATAATTCTTAATTAACTGACTGGTTATTGCGTTCATTCAAGTTTGTGTTGGTCCACCAATAGCCTCACCACCTTTTGCAATAAATAACTCTCTAGAGTGATTCTCTCTTATATGTCTCATTAACGAACCTGTAACCCCTTGATAGTCTCCTCTTTTATGCCCATGTACTTGTTGACAAATATTGCATTGCACCTAAGTTTGTCCTTCTTTAGCTGTAAAATATTTTCATGCAATACTAGTTTTTCTATGAGTTTTAGGGATAACGGGATGACGGAGAGGAAGATTAACCGATTCAGATCTAACATTAACATTTTCTACTGCAGGTGTTTCACCAATATTTTCATCATCTTTATCTAAATTAACCGCATCTATTTCATTTTCTTCTCTTATACCATTATTTTCCTGAGCTTCTGCATAATCCATATCCTGAGCACCTACACCTACTTCTTCTTCAAAAGGTTGACTAAGCGGTACTTGAGGCACACGAGTATATCTACTACTTGAACTACCTCTACCGGAACCGCCACCAATTCATCTTTTACTACCACTACCACTTTCGGGACAAATTTTTTTGACATTTTTACCGATGTTTCTTAATTTATCCATAGTATAAATCAAACTAAAAAATATTCAAAATACACAAAAAATAATAAAAATAAATATTCAAAAATTAATAAACTAATTAAAAATTAAAAGTAAGAGATGGAATGACAATACCAAATTTTAAAAGTATCCAAAAGTTGCGACTCTAGAAAACTTCCACTTGTATTTGTAATCGCAAAATTTAAAAATAAAATTGAGCACTTTAGGAAATAATTAGAATGTTTGAGAGAGAATGAGATTTGAGAGAATGAGAATTGTGAGAAAAATGATTTGAAAGTGTAGGGTATTTATATAATTTTTTTTATTTTTTTAAAAAAATTTAAATTAAAAAAAAAATTGGGGCCATATGGCCGTTGGAGCCTCCAAACGGCTATAAAACCGTTGGGCCCAACGGTCAGATTTTGATTATAAAAAAAAGGGGTCGGGTAATCGGTGGGTCTTATCCGGGTTCATTAAGGATCAGGTCAATCGGGCCCAAAAAAATTGGCCCAGCCCGAGACCGACAGCCTATAGCCCGGAGGCTCATCGGGTCAGGTCAAACTGTCCCAAGTCAATTAACTGGGCCGTGCTTACCAGGTCGGGACAGCCCATCCCGTTTGACAGGTTTACAGTACACACTATAACTCTATTGCTAACTTGCTTGATCAATTAACTCTAACTGATACATACACGGCTAACTCTAGCCCAACAATCGACTAACTCTAGCTAATACATATTTCATATGATAAAAGAAATGCTCACTAAAATATCTACACAAGTTTCACACATAAGAATAGGCTTACAATGAAAAATAAATTACACAAACTCAAAAATAACAAGAAACATGAGAAACTCTTTTTTTTCCTAACTGGAGAATTAGATAGATCATGAGAAATTTTTTTTGGGGTAAGAAAATTTCAACCCTGGATAAATTGCAGTTACTAATGCATTGATGATGAGTAATAACTTGTTCCAGTGCAATAGTTCATTAATTATATGAGAAATTTATTTTACTCATTCATTTGTACTTTTCATGTTTTGACTTGACATATCAAGAAAATTAATTAGCACGGCATTTTATCTTACTAGCTATCCCTATTAATAGATGTTTTGTACTACCATTAGTCCAAAATAAGTGAATTTTTTCCTCCATCCACACTTAAGAAGGAAATGAAACTAGGACATAAATTATACTTTACTTTTCAGCTTTATGCTTTTAGATATTATCAAACTATTCTTAAAATTTCAACTATATTAAAATAAAGTTAATTAAGTATCTTAAAACTCATAAAATGTAAATGCAGGATAAAGTCAAAAGAAGTTTTCAACATTTCTCAAGGAATGAACAATTCACTTATTTTGGACATTGAAAAATAATGCAAAAAATCAGTTACTCCCATCCTTATTCTTGAAGAATGAGGGGAAAATGGATTGATCAAAGAAAGATCTTTTGTTCTTCTTATATATAAGACTATGATTCGATCCACATATATTTGGTAAAGAGAATAATCTTATCCTTTGAGAATAATAAAAGATGGACAGTGTTTAATTGGAATATGAAAACGTGACTAAAGTGGTCCTAGTTACTCTTCGGGGTGGAGTGGAAGAAGGGGAGATTCTCGAATGCGAAATAGGATCCAACTAATATTTGACTCTCTTTCTAAAAATATTTATTTCAATCTTAGTTGTCCCTTTGATGAAATCAAGAGGATTTTAATATGTTCTTCCAATAATACCCTTATCATTAAATTACTAAAAATTGTATAGCTCAAATTTATATTTCAAAGCACAATTAATAAGATTAATTTGATAAAATAGACCCCTAATAAATATTTTTCTTAATGGGTGTTCCAAGTCCATAGTGGCCAACTAATACAAAACGGAGGGAGTATTTTGGACAATAAGGAGTATTAGGTTTTAAAAATAGTTTGGAGGATATATGTAATTACTGCTATTGACACATGCATTAAGAAATAGTAAATAACTCAACAATTCACTTATTTTGGATATTGAAAAATAACTCAAAAATTCAGTTATTTTGGACAAGAAGGAGTATTAGGTCTTAAAAATGATTTGGAGAATATAAGTAATTACTGCTACTGCCTACTCCTTCTGTCCATCTTTACTTTTTTTTTCTATTGGCATAGGGATTAGGAAATTGTAAATGATAGGCTTAACTTTACCATATTACCCTTGAATTTATCTATAATCTATAGTATATTAAAAGTGTGAAGACCCTTAGAAAAGTGATTTGAACTTTTTACCCTTCGTTAAAAGACTCTTCTTTAGACAAAACTGTCTTTTCACTATTTTTTAAATTTATTATTTATTATTATATTTAGTATATTTTCTAAAATATATGGGACTTCTAAAATGTATGGTAGGAGAATTAATTATTATTTTTCCTTCTACTAGACTTCCTAAAATATATGGGACTCGTAAAATATGTGGCAGGAGAATTAATTAATATTTTTATTTATATTGTTCAATTAGTAAAATACTCCTAAAATAGGACTCTATTAAGGAAATACTTCTATAAATATTGAGATGTACGTTAAACTAGAGAACAAATTGGTTTGCTTATTGGGAGAATAGTATTGATGCTCATCTAACTTGATTCGATTACATATCTAAATTGGTGGATGCATGATTTTTTTAACCCTCAACTTCTTCACTGTTTTTGTCAGCATAATAGAATTCAACATGTGTGTATACATACACACACACACACACACACATATATATATATATATATGTCTTCTTTGTTTTCATTCAAAATCATTCTTTAGGGTCAAAATTTTTGCTCAGACAAGAATTATTTGGAACAAAATCGAAACTTTGTGATCACTATTATACTCCCTCAGTCCTAAATTACCCACCCCAAATTGAGATGACACATTGATTAAAAAAAATAATTAATAACATGGTTTGTTTACCATAGTACCCCTATTAAATGATGTTTACATTTTAATTTGAAGAAAAAATAATTAATGCAAAGGGTAAAATATAATTTTTTTTGTCTCTTCTTGATTAATAGAAAAGACAAGTAAAATGAGAAATCAAATCAGAAAATTTGGAACGGAGGGAGTATTATTTTTTTTTATAGTTTACAGGTCGTAGATGAATGTTGGTTGACTTTGAAGAATTTCTTGTGTAAAGGTTAGGTTTAATTGTACTATTTTGATATATCTATTATTCTATTGTTTTATTTTAATTCACATATGCTAGATGAATGTGGGTCGGCTTTGAGAAATTTTTGTATGTATAATTTAAGTTTTATTGTATTGTTTTGATATCACTTTTATCATATTATTTTGTTGCAGTTTACAGATGATAGATAAATGTTGGTTGACTTTGAGAAATTTTTTTATGTAAAGGTTAGGTTTAGTTGTATTATTTGATATCTCTATTGTCGTATTATTTTGTTATTATTTACAGGTGGTAGATGAGTGTCGAATGACTTTGAAAAAATTATTGTGGGTAAAGATTAGATTTAATTATATTATTTTAATGTCTCTATCATTGTATTGTTTTGTTGCAATTTACAGATGGTAGATGAATGTCGATCAACTTTTAAAATTATTTTTTATAAAGGTTAGGTTTAATAAATAAATTTTCCATCTTTAAATACTCAAGATGCTACAAGTGCGACTATGAAGATCAACGTGTGTACAAGTGCAACAAAGGATCATCCTAGGAAGTGCAATGTTGATATGTGAGAAGGATCAAAGACACACCAAAGCTGTCCTATTTATTCATTTGTTATGCTAGAGGGGCGCCCCCTTTTCATTGAGGTTCTTTTGGGCATTTCATCTTTTATGTAATAAGGAGACTATATATAGTTTAGTATTAGGGATTTTCATTACTTAGTTGATTATTGTTGCAAGTCTTGAAATTTGAAACACCAAAGTCCTCTCTCTACTTGAGGCAAACCGAAACTTGTAACTACGATAGCAATTCAAGGGTGGAATCTCTTGTGATTGCTTGTTTTTGAGAAACCTTGGCGCTTGAGTGGTGGAATCCTCTCTTGTGTCATCGTAAGAGTTAGGTGATCGCGTGTGGAGGTGTTAAGGGTCTTAGATTTTAATGTTCTCTTTGGTTACTAAGATTTACACCACCTTTGTCTAACTACCTATCCCTTTACTTTTGTTGTCATCTTGTAGTAGTTGTGTCTTGTCCTCTTGTAATCGTTGGTTGTTGTTATTATAAGCTTATTGTTCATCACATTAATGTCGTGTTTTTACTATTTTGGTGTGGTTATACACGTTATTATCTCTCTATTGTTAAAGCATTCTCGGATTTTCTTTTCATTCTTATGTTGTCATTCTTGGCCGAGACTTGGTTCCTTGGGCTCTCGATTTGTGGTGTGTTTTGTGACGTTTTTGGGGGCTGTTTTGTGTCTTCTTGGGGTTGTAAGGTATCATTTGTTATTAAAGCTAAGGCTGGATCCGCACCCCCTACAATTGGTATCAGAGTCTATGTTGTTTAAAGTTACGGAAGTAGTATATATTTGGATATATTTGATTAATTTATTAATTAGGAATTATCTGATAAAACTACATTTAGATATTCCTCAAAATATTATTTAGATGAATAACGTACAAAAATTACCAAAATATAAAGAATTAAAGCAAATAATATCTAAAAAAACATAAAGAATTAAAAATAAGAATAAAAAGACTACAATATAACATAATTGCCGGAGTTAGTAAAAACTCAATAAATGCACAAAAAGAAGAAATATCAAATTTAGAATCGACAATAGATAGTCTAGAATATACATACCAACATGATCTATTTACAATTAAATAAAAATGAACAAAGAAGAATTTATAATAGATGAAAAAATATATGAAAACCATGAAGGATTAAAAATAAAAATAGTATTTTCTAATCAAGGAAGAAGGTATAAGAAAATAGGTGAACATTTATATTTAATGTTAGAAAAAGAAGAATTAAAATTAGAAGATAAATTGACAGTTATGGTAAAAATAGAAAAAAAAATGAAGAAATAGATAGAAAAAAGAAATAGAAAAAATAAAATAACAAACTACAGAAGAAATATGAAAAATAGAAGAAACTAAAAATAGTAGGATTGCTGAATTAGAAAAAGAACTACAAATGCTAAAAGATTTGTATAAAAAAGACAGAAAGAAAAAAAAAACAAAAATATAAAGAACAAAAATTATTAAATGAGATAAATCAATTTAAAGAAAAATAAGAAACAAGCAATAAAGAAATTGAAGACCAGGGAATTAGAAATAAATACAATAGATGTTGAAGAAACAGATGATTATGATTTGGAAGATAGTGAAACATATACAGAAATCTTAACAAATACAAAAAATGTAGAAATCAATGAAAAACAAGAAGTAATTAATGAAGAAAACGTAGAAAATAGAAACGCAGAAATAAATACTCTTGACAAAAAAGAAGATGAAAATATAATACCTAGAACATCAGAAATAAGAAAACCTACATATTATAAGAATAAATTTAAAAAATATAATCTAAAAGATGAATATGAAAAATGGACACCAAAATAAATAGTTAATGAAAATTATAACTTTTTAGACTTAGATTGTATAATAGATCCAGAAAAAACAATACAATTATGGATAGGATATATGACAAAACAATCATTAGATAATAATATAAACGTAACAGATGCACCAGAATATATAGAAAAAACACTAATAGGAACAGTAAAATTATGGTTTTCAAATCATACTGAAAATAGTAAAAGGGTATTAAGAACTGACAAACCTACAGAAGAAATATCATCGACAACTACAACTAAATTAACACCTATAGAATTATTAAAAAATATGAAATAGCTATAAAAGACGAATTTAGCAGCATGACAACAACAGAAGAAGAACAAAATAAAGAGAAAGATATAAATAGGAATTTAATGTTAAAATTAGCAATATGTAATATGTGTTACATAGATGAATATACTTGTGCATTTAAAGAATATTATTATAAAGGAACATATAATACAAAAAAAAGTAAAGAAATAAGAAAATTATATTTTAATAAATTACCTGAACCATTTAGTTCAAAAATAATAAAAAGTTGGGATAAAGCAAAAATAGTAGATACTCTAGGAGCAAGAATAAAATTTTTACAACAATGGTATAGAAACCTATGTGAAAAATATAGAGAAGAAATAAAAATAAAAAAAACATTAATAAGAAATTTAGCATGTTGCAAAGATAAAATAGCACCTCAATTTAGATGCGAAGAAAGATATTATAAGAAAAGAAAAAGATATAAGAAATATAAGAAATACAAAAAATCAAAATATAAATATAAGAAACCAAGAAAAAGATATTATGTAAAAAATTATAAACATAAAAGATCATATAGGAAAAAAAAATCTATAAAAGAATGTACTTGTTATAATTGCGGAAAATTAGGACATTTAGCTAGAGATTGTAAATTACCTAAAAACTCAAAAAATAAATAAATATCAGAAATAAAAATAGAAAATATAGAATATATGCAGATAGATTATATAGATTACGAATTAGAAAGTGAAAATAGTATAAATGAAATTTCAGAGAATGAAACAGATAATGAAATAGACAGTGAATTAGATGAATTAAATGACTGAAGAAGATATAAGAATAAACCAAATAACTGAAGAAGATATAAAAATAATAACAAAGGAAAATATTTAAATAAAGAAGGAACAGATCAAAAAATAATATTTGATAGTCATATATTTGATGAAATAAAAGGAAAAGAATTAGATTTAAGTGTAGAAAAAATATTTAAAATACCAACAATAAAAAACATATTTAGTAGAAGAAAAGAAGAATACTACGTAGTAAGTCAAAAAGAACATGTAATAGATTGTAGATATGTAAGAGGAAGAGCTAGTATACCACTAGTAACAAAAAGAATAATTAATAAATAAATAAACGATATAAAAAGTAAAGACTCAACAAAATATGTACACCTTGGAGGAACAGAGATATTGATAAAAATATGTTTTAGAAAAGGAATAGATACACCAATAGAATTATACCTAGTAGATGATAAAATTATAAAACCTATAGAAAAAAGCATAATAACTGCCATAAAAGAAAATTTAATATACCAAAAATTTTAATTTATAATAAGTGTGAATTATTCAGTAGCAATAACAGATAAAAATATAGATAAATCATTAGTATTATATTGGAAAATATCAGGAATAGAACTAACCCCAGGAAGTAAAATATTTACAGCAAGATGTAAAAATTTATATGTATTAATAACAAAACATAAAATAATGGGAAAAAATAAAATTAACAAAGTACAAATCGAAAGTCCTTTCGAACAATTTGTAAAAACAATTGATAATAATGATTATAGTTATAGAGACATAGATATAGAAGAAAATTTAGAAATAATAAATGATAGAAAAAGTACAACAAAAAGAATAGCTTATGAAAAACCAGAATCATCAAGTTCATCAAAAAGAATAATTTATGAAACAAGTTTAACAACTAATTTAAACCAATATTACATAGCAGGAACAATAAGTGAAAAAGAATATTTAGTACTCTTAAATACATGACAAGAAGAAAATTATATAGCAAGATATCTAATAAAAAAATGAGGAAATAAAATCTGACAATAATATATGCCTAGATCTACCTAGAAGCTTAATAAACACTAAAAATATAGCAGAAAAAAGAAATAACAATAGGAGTTAGAAAAATAAAAATAGAATTTGAAATAAAGGAAGAAATGCAAAAAACAGACATAATATTAGGAATAAAATGGTTAGAAGAAGTAAAATCATACAATATAAAACACACACAACTATCCATAATGTACAACAAAGAGAAATTATTCTTAAGAAGAGCTTTAACATGATATGAAAATATATGTATTAATGAAGATAGTAGTAGAAGGATATTACAGTAGATATTATACGCCTATGATAGATATAGGAGCAGAAGCTAATTTATGTAGATATAATTGTTTACCAAAAAGTAAATGGGATAAATTAAAAACACCAATAATAGTTAAAGGATTTAATAACGAAGGAAGTTTAATTACTTATAAAGCTTAGAATGTAAAAACACAAGTATGGGATAAAATATTAACAATAGAAGAAATCTATAATTATGAGCTAACATCAAAAGATATGCTTTTAGGAATGCTGCTTTTAGATAAATTATACTCACATATAATAACTAGGACGGATTGATGGTTTACAACACCATGAGTGAAAAAATTACACAAAAATTAGAAAATATAAAAAATACTGAAGATACGATAGAACTAGTCGTATTTTCAATAAATAAGATAGAAATAATTAAGAAAAAATTGGAACAATTATATAGTGAAGATCCATTAAAAGGATGAGAAAAACATAAAACTACTATAAAAATTGAATTGATAGATAAAAATAGCATAATAATCCAGAAACCATTAACATATAACTTTGATGATTTAAAAGAATTTAAAAGGCACATAGAAGAATTATTAGAAAAAGAATATATACAAAAAAGTAATAGTAAACATAATAGCCCAGCATTTATAGTAAATAAACATAGTGAACAAAAAAGAGGAAAAAGTAGGATGGTTATTGATTATAGAAATTTAAATGTAAAAACTATGACATATAATTACCCAATATCAAATAAGATATTAAAAATAAGACAAATACAAGGATATAATTGCTTTAGTAAATTTGATTGTAAATCGAGATTTTACCATTTAAAATTAGAAGAAGAATCTAAGGAATGAACCGCATTTACGATACCACAAGGATTTTATGAATGGAATGTACTACCATTTGGATATAAAAATGCACCAGGTAGATATCAACATTTTATGGACAGTTATTTTAAACAATTACCTAATTGTATAGTATACATAGATGATATACTATTATATACAAAAACAAAAGAAGAACATTTAAAGTTATTAGAACAATTTACAGATGTAATAGAAAATTCGGGAATAAGTTTAAGTAAGAAGAAAGCTGAAATTATGAAAAATTAAATAGAATTTTTAGGAATACAAATAGATAAAAGTGGAGTAAAAATGAAACAACATATAGTACAAAAAATAATAAATTCAAAAGAAGAATTAGATACAAAAAAAAATTACAATCATTTTTAGGATTAGTAAACCAAGTAAGAGAATATATACCAAAATTAGCAGAAAACCTAAAGTCTTTACAGAAAAGATTGAAAAAGGATGTAGAACATAATTATAATGAAGAAGATAAAAAATAAGTTCAGAAAATAAAAATGCTTTGTAAAGAATTACCAAAATTATAATTTCCAGACGAAAATAGAAAAATTATATATATAGTAGAAGCAGATGCTAGTGAATATAGTTATTGAGGAGTACTTAAATATAGATATGAAGAAGAAAAATTAGAACACCATTGTAGATACTACTCAAGTACGTTTAATGAAACAGAAATAAAATGAGAAATAAATAGAAAAGAATTATGCTCATTATATAAATGTTTATTAGCATTTGAGTCATATATTGTATATAACAAGTTTATTGTACGAACAGATAATACACAGGTATGTTGGTGGCTAACAAAGAAAGTATAAAATTCAGTTACAACAAAAGAGATTCGGAGACTAGTATTGAATATATTAAATTTTACATTTACAATTGAAGTAATTAGTACTAACAAAATGTTATTGCAGATTACATATCAAGACAAAATGTTATTATTTATTATATAAAAAAATATTTTTACTAACTTGTTCATCAATAAAAAAGGGTAACAGGAACTAAATATAACAGACTACAAAAGTATTTCAGCAGATTACCCATCTGTTACAACAGATGGACATTTAAAGGAAGAATGCAATATAGTTCATCAATCTGGATTGTGTTCAACCAATAGATGACCAATTTGTTGCAATAGATGGATAATATATTGGAAAAACTTAAAACTATTCCTACTGGAGTATGTTTTTCCAACAGATGACACATCTATTGTAAAAAATCTTCTCGAAAAATACAATGCAAATCTTGCCACTGATTTGAATTCTTTTAACAGATGACCAATCTGTTTCAATAGATGGTCCATCTGTTGGAAGAACTCAAAACTCTTGCTATTTCTACGAGATTCAAAATTGTAAACTCTCAAACGTACCTCCGAACCACAACATGTTAAGAAAAAGTAATAGGCAGAATGAAAATTAATAACAAATAAAGTCAAAGTATGACCAAACATAGAAAGTATGACCAAACATAGATTTTTCATTCATTACAAATGCTAAAAGAAAAACATAACCTTATTTTTATTATTATTATTATTATTATTATTATTATTAATGTTATTGTCAACCGGCAGCAACACGACCCTACTCAGCTTTTGAATCTCATGAACCATCCTTGTTTTCATGGAGCTCAACTCCTATTGGAGTTCATTAACCTACCTTTGAAGTTCCCGCACAGTGTCACGCAGAATCGCCATGTCCCAAACTGGATCAACCATACTAGAACACTCATCCAGTAACAAAAAACGTAAAACACTAAGGAAAAGAAAAAAATTCTGAATGTAATATAACATATACTACCAACTGGTAGTTTTACAAAAAAAAATAAAAAACATACCTCACCAGACGACAAAAAAATCTGCTCTTTGAAGAGAAGTGGTTGGGGATAAATGGTGTTTCTATGAAAGACAAGATACACGAAATAAACAGAGTGGAGTAGAATGAATGAGTAAGGAGATACCTATTTATAGAGGATTGAATTTGAATGTGTTAGGAAAAAAGTCACGACTTTGTACTCTTCCTTTTTATTAATTACATGTCTTGATTAAATCAAATTAGTGACTTTTCAATTATTTAAATCAAATTGGTGAAAAGTCATGCTTTTCACCTTTTTAATAACCATTTTTATTGAGTTCTTCCAACAGATGGTTCATCTATTATAACAGATGGACCATCTGTTGGAAGAGATGTTTTGATTTCTTTCTAAAACTGATTCATCAGTTGCAACAGATAGGGAATCTGATTCATCAGTTATTTTGAATGTGTTAGACAAAAAATCACAACTGTTCACCTCTTTTTTAATAATGATATCCCTTAATTTATTTAAACTGGTGACTTTTCAATTATTTAAATTAAAAAAATAGATTTAAAAATAAAAAAGATGAAAAATCATGACTTTTCACCTTTTTAATATTAACGTTGGTTATTAAAATTAAATAACCATTTGCTTACAGTTTTAAATTATGTTTATCATTTATTTCCTTATTATTTATTTATGAACTATTTTTCCTTATTAAATAATAAAAAAGTCATGACCTTTCACCTTTTCAATAATTATTTTTTATTAATAACAATTTTATTTAGTTCTTCCAACAGATGGACCATCTGTTTAAACAGATTGGTCATCTATTGAAAGAACACAAACTAGTGGCAAGAACTTATTGTGTTCTTCTAGCAGATCTGTTGCAGTAGATGTGCCATCTGTAGGAAGAACACACTCTAGTAGAAAGCGTTTTGAGTTTTTCCAATATATTACCCATCTGTTGTAATAAATTGATCATCTGTTGGTTGAACACAATCCAGATTGATGAACTGTATTATGTTCTTCTAGCAAATGTCCATCTGTTGTAATAGATGGGTAATCTGCTAAAAATATTTTTTGTAGTCTGTTGTATTTAGCTCCTGTTACCTCTTTTTTATTGATGCACAAGTTAATAAAACTATATTTTTTTAATATAATAAATAATATCATTTATATCCCTAACAATGAGTTAAGATTTTCAAAGTCCATAACAAATAACTACATAAGTTTTACTATTACAAAAATCATGGTGCACTATGTCTGGGCATGTAGTTCTTTTGTGGGTAGCATTCTTACATACGGAGCACTTGTTTTTTCTTGATGGGCATATAGTCCAACAAATTTCCCATTTGTTACAATAGATGGGTCATCTATTGGAAGAACTTAATCTAGTAGCAGCAAGGGTTTCTCTCAATCAGGTTTTAGTTTTTGAGATTGTTGTTATCCTTCCTAGAAGATTAAGAAGAAAGGTTTAGAAGATGGTTAATCTTTGATCATCCGTAGTTTTGAACACTACTTCATGATAAATTAGAGATTAAGCACTGTCTGACATTGATGGGTAGGAAGAATAAGGTGAGTGGAGAAGATGGATCCACTTTCATGCATGGGATTTATGTATTACTGATCAGGTTATTGTGTCAACACACATAAAGTATAATGATTTTGTGAATTTAGTTTTTTATTGATTAGGCATTGATCCTTCAAACAAGATCCTGCATTTTATAGTTAAGTTTCATAGGTGTGAACTGATAAAGCCAAAGGGACCAAGAAGGTGGTGTTAATACCTTGCTACAATTTAATGACGATTTTGCTCATGTTTATGCATCAATTTTTTAGAAGGGATCAATATTTGATGGCAGCGTAGAGATTTAATAGTGATTGGACTGGTTTTAATGGTGCAATGGAGTTTAAGAAGTTCTTTGAAGCCTTTCAGTGCAAAAAATAAGAATGGAAAACCAATAGAAATACCCCTGGTCTAAATTTATATAGATGGGTTGCTTGGGGAGATGTAATACCCCATACTTCTACCTAGCTTAAATTCATCCCAAAGATGTCAAAGACATACTTTAAAGATGAATACACTTTTATATATGTGGAATTTTCAAGATTTTTACTTTTTGTTGTGTGGGAAATTTAATAAGCTTTCCATCAATACCAAATTTGCCCAAATCCGACACCCGGGCGAAGAGTTAGATCCTTTTTAGTGAGATACTGTATCACCTATGCTATCAACGCATCGCGGAGCCAGCTTAAATGACAATTGTTAATTTCCAGTGTTGCTCCACGATAGGTGCATGTCACGCTAAAGGCCCAGTTCACAATTTCTCTTTTTCCAGTGTTCCAACGCGATACAACCACATCGCGGTGAGATTCCAGGTCGCGTCCAAGGTAGCAACGCAATTGTACCACATCCCAGTACCATGCAATTTTCCAGTTTTCACTTTTAAGAGACATGACGTGATAGCGCCGCGTCGCGCCAGGGGTCAAGATAGCGAAATTTTCACCAAAATTAAAAGATGTGTCCAGGGTTAAATGGATCTTTTCCTATAATTTTATTCCACCCAGATATGGGATTTAAGCCCTAAAACGTCCTTAGCTACTTATTATTCACTTTTTCCCCAATATCAAGAACATTCTCTCTTAAGAAAAATAAAACCCTAGCCCTTGAGAATCAAGGTCAATCTCAAGAAATCCATCCAAGAACTCCAAGAACCTTTAAAGTTTCCTTTCTCAGGTATGGATACTATTCATTCATGGATTCCTTTCGCCAATGAAGCCAAAGAATCAAGTTTTAAACTATGAATTATGATATTCATGCTATGTTCTGATTATGTTCATGTGGTTGTTGTTGTTGTATGATTCCTAAGTTGGAATCTTTATGTGTTTTTATGAAAATATGTTAGCATGTGAGTTAAAAACCATGAATTTTAGTTGGTTAAGATATGTTAATTTGATGATTATGCCATTCCCTAAGTTATGCACCCTAAGTGTTTGACAAAATTCCTAAGAGACTAGAAACTATGTAATATGACCCAATTATGACTTAAGTGAAGGATTCATGTTTTACCCTTATATTCAAATGACTCCAATGCTATTGATGTGCAATGTAGATGTTTGGAATGCTCATGATGTTAGAATATGAAATTATGATATTGAGTATATGCATTCCTACCATTTACAAGATTATGATAACCATGTACTTTATGAAATCCCCAACTTATTGTATTACGGATTATTGATGTTGGTCGTGTATTCAAGAATGTCATGCCTTGTCAGTTTCCTTCTATCGAGTTCTGGGGGGTACTTGTATCCAACCATTTAGCTGTGTCCCTAGAGCCAGTGTTATGTATTTCACGATATCCTCAGTTAAGCCATGTTCATTAGAATTCAGTCAGTCATGTGACTCAGGAAAACTCAGTAAACTCAGTAATCCCAGTAATCTCAGAAAGCTCAGTACTTTAGTAATCTCAGTAATATTCCGTCAGTCAATGAAACTCAATGAACTCAGTCCAGTTCAGTTCTGTTGATCATGTTCAGTGTCTATTCAGATGGGAGTAGAATTTAGCGTTGAGTGAACCAAAGGATGAGGACACCACTGACAGTTGATGGTGTGATCCTTAGAAGCAATCCTTGCGTTCCAGAACTTTGTAGCCAGCATAGATTGGGACATCAATGCTGACAGATAAGGGTTGATGAGGTAGATAAATACTATCAGATAAGGGTCCCACCATTATGTTTTGGGGACACTGTCAGATGAGGGTCACCCACAACTTATCTTTACTAGTGGCGCGGTTTTGACACCCTTTTAATTGGGGTTATAGATTGGACCCCAACCTAGCTATATTGCTTTATTTGGGGTATGTTGGTTAGATAACTACTTGCCACAGTTACAGTTTCAGACTCAGTCTCAGTAATAGAACTCAGATAGTTCTTCAGAATTTTAGGACTGTCAGATACAGTCAACTCAGAATAGTACGAAACTCAGTTTGTTCTATCAAAAACTAGACTATCAGATACAGTCGCTCAGTATCAGTTATATTAGTTATTAGTGACTCATGTTATCAGTAATCCAACTTAGTAGTCAGCACCATCACAAATTCAGTCATAATCACTTATTCATGCATGTATTCTCACGTTTATGTTATACAGTCAGTTAGCATTGGCTATGCATTTGAACCCTTTTCATTCAACCTACCTAACATGCATACCAGTACATTCAATTGTACTAACGCATTTACGCTATGGTGTTTTATTCTATACCATAGGTTCAAAAGCACGATCTTCAGAGCATCAGTAGCATTCTAGTTTCAGCAGTCAGAGTTAGCAGTGAGTCCTCATCCTTCGAGGATATGATCATTACTTTATTTCTTCATTACGTAGTTTATTTCAGTAGTTGGAGTTAGTTAGGTACATATCCCATCAACTCCTTATTCAGATAGTTTAGAGGCTTTCAGACCAGTGTTTTCAGACTAGATTTTTTCAGACATTGTTTCAATTTTGGTATTATTATACCACATTATTTAGGTATGGTTTTATCAGATTCTTATCAATTTTGAACCTTATGGCAGGCATGTTTCAGCTTACTATTTCCGCATTTATATAGTATATTATGCAGTGTTCAAGTACAGATATCAGTCATGGGTTAGCTTATGGTCCTTCGGGGTCATGAGCACCGTGTAGCATTCTGGGTACCAGATTTGGGGTGTTACAAACTTGGTATCAGAGCCAGGTTCAATAGAGTCCTAGAAAGTCTGAAAGCCGCATCTAGTAGAGTCTTGTACAAGGGTGTATTGAGTGCCATATTTATGTGTAGGAAGCTATGAGATGTTTTAGGAACAGTTTCCCTTCTTTCAGTATTCATGTTGTGCCAGTAAGCATGAGCTCAAATTTAACTCTCAGTCTAATCTATTTCTCCCTTTCTTTTATAGAATATGCCTCCTAAAAGAAGAAACAAAAATCAGTTAGCCCCTCAGCCTGTCCCAGCAGATCCCTTGGACGAACTTGTTTCTCATGCAGAGTTTAGAGCTGTATTCACCACTCTTGCTAATTTAGTTACTACTCAAAATGAATGACCAGCTGTTATTCCAGACAACCCAATGGGTAATTTAGCTGTAGCCAGGATTCGGGACTTTACCCAAATAAATCCTCTATTTTTTTTGGGTCTAAGTCAGAAGAGGATCCTCAGGAGTTCCTAGACCAGGTTTAGAAGGTTACAGACATCATGGGGTTACTTCTAGTTAGAGTGCTGAGCTAGCTGCATATCAGTTGCAAGACATTGCTCACACTTGGTTCAAATAGTAGAAGTCAGAGAGGTCAGTTGATGTAGGGCCTATTGAGTGGGAGAAGTTTTTCACTGCATTCTTAGATAGATTCTTTCCCCAAAAACTGAGGGAGGATAAGGTGTTAGAATTTATCAACCTTAGGTAGGGCAACATGATGGTGAAAGAGTATTCTCTTAAGTTTACTCAATTAGCTAGATATGCTCCTCATGTGGTTGCAGATAGCAGGGCCAAGATGAGTAAGTTTGTTTCTGGGGTGAATGATAATGTGGTCAATGAGTGCAGGTCCGCGATGTTGAATAGTGACATGAACATAGCCAGGATTATGACCCATGCTCAACAGATAGAAGAGCAAAAGATTAAGATGAGAGAGAAGCAGAATAAAAGAGCAAGGACAAATAGTTTCGACTTTGCTTAGCCTAAGTCATAGGGAGGAAACTATTCTCAGTTCCATCCTAAGTCATCTGTTCTATCTCCTTCTTCAGCTAGTGATACAACTCCTAAGTTTAGGGATGGTAATAGAGATAGGGAGATAGGCTCTAAGTCTCCGAGCAGTGTCAGCAATGCTTGAATTAATCTCCTTTGTCAGACTTGTGGTAAGAACCATAAGGGTACTTGAGAGCTAGCAATGATGTCTATTTTGGATGTGGTAAGCCAGGCAATAGAGTTAGAGATTGTCCCCAGTTAGGTTATCAGGGTTAGCAGAACTATTACTCAGCCCAGTCCGATCGCGCAAATCAGCAGGGTGCCACTTCTAGTGCTACTAGTGGGCAATGCCCAAATAGTCTTTATGCTCTCTAGCCCCAGTAAGATCAGGAAAATTCTCTTGATGTAGTTACTAGTACATTACAGATCTGTCACTTGCATGTTTATGCTTTGCTAGATCCAGGAGCTTTCTTGTTCTTTCTTACTCCTTATATAGCAGTTAATTTTGGAGACAGTCCCAAAATTCTTACAGAGCCCTTATCAGTATCAACCCAGTGGGTAAAACCATCATAGCCTGATGGGTATACATGAACTTCCCGATTATGATATTTCAGAAAGTCACCTCAGCAGTCTTAGTCAAATTAGAGATAACTGATTTTGATGTCATTCTCAGTATGGATTAGCTTTATTCTTACTATGCCACAGTTGACTGTAGAAATAGAATAGTCCAGTTCCAATTTCTGAATGAACCTATCATAGAATGGAGGGGTAGTACTTCAGCTTTCAGAGGTCATCTTATTTCCCACCTTCAGGCATGAAAAATAATATTTAAGGGATGTGTCTATCATTTTGTTCATGTTAAGGATTCTAGTTCCTCGACTCCTAGTCTTGAATCAGTCCCAATCATGAGTGAATATTCAGATATTTTTCCCAAAGATCTTCTAGGAATTTCTCCCGAAAGGGAAGTAGACTTCGGCATTAATCTTTTTCTAGATACTCAGCGTATATCTATTCTGCCATACAGAATGGCACCAGCAAAACTCAAAGAACTGAATGAGCAGTTGAAGGGTCTCTTAGATAAGAGATTCATCAGATCCAGTATGTCCCTATGGGGCATACCAGTCTTATTCGTGTGCAAGAAAGACGGTTCTATCAGAATGTGCACTGATTCTTGTTAGCTCAATAAAATCATAGTTAAGAACAAGTATCCACTTCCCCAAATTGATGACTTGTTTGACCAACTTCAGGGTGCCAGCTATTTCTCTAAGATAGACCTTAGATTAAGTTATCATTAGCTCACAGTCAGGGAATATGACATTCCGAAAATAGATTTCCAAACTCGGTATGGTCACTTTGAATTCCTAGTCATGTTCGTTGGCCTTACTAATGCCCCTGCGGCTTTCATGGACTTGATGAACCAAGTGTTCAAGAAGTACTTAGACATGTTCATCATAGTCTTCATAGATGTTGCATCCAGAGTAGGTTTTGTTTGTTTCCTCATGTAGCATAGTAAGGTCATAGCCTATGCCTCCAGATAGCTTAAACCCCATTAGAAAAATTATCCTACTCATGATCTTGAGTTAGCAGCCGTAGTATTTTCCTTAAAGATTTGGAGGCATTATCTATATGAAGTTCATGTAGATGTGTTCACAGATCATAAGATCTTTCAATATGTCTTTTCTTAGAAAGATCTCAATCTTCGTCTGAGAAGGTGGTTAGTGCTCTTGAAAGATTATGACATAAGTATCCTTTATCATCCGAGCAAGGACAACATTGTGTCTGAAGCTCTCAGTAGACTGTTTATGGGTAGTTTTGCACATATTGAGGACAGTAAGAAGAAGTTAGCTCAGGAAGTCCATCAGCTTGCCAGACTAGGTGTTCGTTTAGTTGATATAGAGGAGGGTGAAATATGGGTTTAGAGTAGTTCAGAATCATCTCTAGTTTCCGAGGTGAAAGAAAAACAAGATAGAGATCCCAGTCTAGTCAAGCTGAAAGAGTCAGTCAAGGATCAGAAGGTTGAGGTTTTCTCCCCAGGGGGAGATGGTGTATTGCATTGTCAGGGTCGTGTGTGTGTTCCAGGTGTGAATGACTTGAGGTAGCAAATTCTTGTAGAAACGCATGGTGCATGCTACTATATTTATCCAGGGGCCATAAATATATATCGTGACTTGTGGGAGATCTATTGGTAGAGTGAGATGAACATAGATGTGGCAGAGTTTACGGCTAAGTGCTCTACATGTCAGCAAGTTAAGATAGTGTATCAAAAGCCTAGTGAGTCTATGAAAGGGTTCAATATTCCTACTTGGAAGTGGGAAGAAGTGAACATAGACTTTGTGATGGGTTTGCCTCGTACTCATCATCAGCATGATTCGGTTTGGGTCATTGTTGATAGGATAACCAAATCAGCTCATTTCTTTCCAGCCCATACCTCTTATTCAGTGAGGATTACACCAAATTCTACATCAGAGAGTTGGTCAGATTACACGGTGTTCCATTATCTATTATCTTAGATAGAGGCTAGTTTACCTCTTAATTATGAAAAGCATTCCAAAAGGGTCTTGGTACCCAAGTTCATCTCAGTACAGCCTTTCATCCTCAGATAGATGGTCAAGCAGAAAGGACCATTCAGACTTTAGAAGATATGCTGCGAGTATGTGCAATTAATTTCAAGGGTAGTTGGGATGACCACTTGACTTTGATTGAGTTTGTATACAACAACAACTATCATTCAGTATTAAGATAGCTTCATTCGAAGCTTTCTATGGTAGTAGGTGCAGATCTCTAGTCAGTTGGTTCAAATTTAGTGAGGCCTCAGTTATATGGCCTGACTTAGTATTTGATGCCTTAGAAAAAGTCTAGTTGATCAAAGAAAGACTCTGGGCTGCTTAGAGAAGACAAAATTCTTATGCAAATATGCGCAGAAAAGATCTCGACTTCGAGATTGGTAACTATGTTTATCTAAAGATCTCTCCCATGAAGGGAGTAAAAAGATTTGGAAAGAAGGGAAAGCTCAATCCCCGATATGTCATTCCCTTCAAAATTCTCAGTCGCTTCGGCAAAGTAGCTTATGTGCTTGAATTGCCTTTAGATCTAGCCTCAGTTCAACCAATCTTCCATGTCTCTTTGCTCAAGAAGTGCATAGGTGACCCATAAGTTGTAGTCCCTATTCAGAGCGTAGATATTAAGAACAACCTCTCTTTTGAAGAGATTTAGATCAAAATTCTTGACTATCAGACTCACAGACTGAGGAACAAAGGAGTCCCACTAGTTAAAGTCCTTTGGTAGAATCAGTCCATTGAGAGATCTACTTGGGAATAAGAAGCAAACATGCGTACCAAGTATCCTCATCTCTTCTCCGCTAATTCAGACTCAGCCTAAGGTAATAGCTTTCCTTAAGCCTTTCAGTTTCATGTTTAGATTTTAGTTACAACTTGGTGTCCAGTTCATGTTTAGAATTTCACTATAAATTTGGTATCAATTACCATTGCATAGTCAGTCATGCATTCATGTGTCAGTTCAGTCATGCATTTATATATCAGTTATGTATGTTCAGTGTGATGAGAAACTTATCTTATCAGTAATTTAGTCATGCAGTCATAAATCTATTATTCATGCATCAGATATGCATATTCAGCATAATTCATTCAGCTTATCAGTTATATCAGTCATGAAATCATGTTTCAATTGTTCATGTTCAGCATATACTTTAGTCTATCATTTCTCCCATCTCAGTCAGTTTCATTTGAGGACAAATGTTCCCAAGGGAGAGATATTGTAATACCCCGTACTTCTACCTAGCTTAAATTCATCCCAAAGATGTCAAAGATATTATTTAAAGATGAATACACTTTTATATATGGAATTTTCAAGATTTTCACGTTTTTTGTGTGGTAAATTCAATAAGCTTTCCATAGATACCAAATTCGCCCAAATCCGACACCCGGGAGAAGAGTTAGAGCCTCTTTAGTGAGACAGTGTATCACCTGAGCCATCAGCGCGTTGTGGAGCCAGCTTAAACAACAATTGTTAATTTCCAGTGTTGCTCCACGATAGTGATGCGTCGCGCCAAAGGCCCAGTTCACAATTGTCCTTTTTCCAGTGTTCCATCGTGATACCACCGCGTTGCAGTGAGATTTTAGGTCACGTCCAAGGTGGGAATGTTATTATACCGCGTTGCGCCACCATATAATTTTCTAGTTGTCACTTTCCAGAGACACCCAGATGTGGGATTTAATCCCTAAAAATATTGCATCCAGAGACACCATACCCCCTCGCGTCCAGATCAGGAAATTTTTATAAAAATTAAAAGACGCGTCCAGGGTTAAATGGATCTTTTCCCATGATTTTATTCCACCCAAATGTGGGATTTAAGCCCTAAAAATTCCTTATCTACTTATTATTTACTTTTTCCCCAATATTAAAAAAATTTTCTCTCAAGAAAAATAAAACTCTTGCCCTTGAGAATCTAGGTCAATCTCAACAAATCTATCCAAGAACTCCAAGAACCTTCAAGGTTTCCTTCTCAGGTATGCCTAGTGTTCATTCATGAATTCCTTTCATCCATGAAGCCCAAGAATAAAGTTTAAACTATTAATTATGATATTCATGCTATGTGTTCATTATATTCATGCGGTTGTTATTGTTGTATGATTCCTAAGTTGGAATCTTTATGTGTTTTTATTAAAATATGTTAGCATGTGAGTTGAAAACCATGAATTTTAGTTGGTTATGATATTTTAATTTGATAATTATGCCATTCCCTAAGTCATGCACCCTAAGTGTTTGACAAAATGCCTAAGAGACCAAAATTATGTAATATGACTCAATTGTTACTTAAGTGAAGGATTCATGTTTTACCCTTATGTTCAAATAACTCCTATGCTATTGATGTGCAATGTAGATGTTTGTTGGAATGCTCATGATGTTAGAGTAGTAAATTATGACATTGAGTATATGTATTACTACCATGTACAAGATTATGATAACCATGTACTTCATGAAATCCCCAACTTATTGTATTATGGATTGTTGATGTTGGTCGTGTATTCAAGAATGTCATGCCTTGTCAGTTTCCTTCTATCGAGTCCTGGGGGTACTTGTACCCGACAATTTAGCTATGTGCCTAGAGACAGTGTTATGTATTTCATGATATCCTCAGTCAAGCCATGTTCAGTAGAATTCTATTAGTCATGTGACTTAGAAAAACTCAGTAAACTCAGTACTTCAGTGATCTTAGTAGTATTCCGTTAGTCAACGAAACTCAATGAACTCAGTCCAGTTCAGTTCAGTTGATCATGTTCAATGTCTATTCAGATGGGAGTAGGATTTAGCACTGAGCGAACCCAATGATGAGGACACACACTAACAGTTGAGGGTGTGATCCTTAGAAGCAATCCTTACATTCCAGAACTATGTATCCAGCATAGGTTGAGACATCAACACTGACAGATGAGTGTTGATGAGGTGGATAAACACTGTCAGATGAGGGTCCCACCGTTCTCTTTTGGGGACACTGTCAGATGAGGGTCTCCTACCGCTTGTCCTTACAAGTGGCACAGTATTGACACTCTTCCAATTGGAGATACAGATTGAACCCCAACCTAGCTATATTTCTTTATTTGGGGCATGGCGGTTAGATGACTACTTCCGACAGTTACAGTTTTAGACTTACTCTTAGTAATAGAACTCAGATAGTTCCTTAGAATTTTAGGACTGTTAGATACAGTCAACTCAAAATAGTACAAAACTCAGTTAGTTCTATCAGAACCTAGACTGTCAGATACAGTCTCTCAGTATCAATTATATCAGTTATTAGTGACTCATATTATCAATAATCAGACTCAGTAGTCACTACCATTACGAATTTAGTCACAGTCACTCATTCATGCATGTATTCTCAAGTTCATGTTATACAATTAGTTAGAGCTGTTCATACATTTGAACTCTTTGCATTCAACCTACCTCACATGCATACCAGTATATTCAATCGTGCTGATACATTTACACTATGGTGTTTTATTCTATACCATAGGTTCAGAAGAACAAACTTCAGAGCATCAGTAGCATTCCAGTTTCTGCTGTTAGAGTTAGCAGTGAGTCCCCATCCTTCGAGGACATGATCATTACTTTATTTCTTCATTACTTAGTTTATTTTAGTAGTTGGAGTTAGTTGGGGACACGTCCCATCAACTCCTTATTCAGATAGTTTAGAGGCTTTCAGACTACAGTATTTTTAGGCTAGATGTTTTCAGACATTGTTTCATTTTTGGTAATGTTGTACCACATTATTCAGATATGGTTTTATCAGATTCTTATTAGTTTTGAACCTTATGGCATGTTTCACCCTACGATTTCTATATTTATACAATATATTATGCAGTGTTTAGGTACAGATATCAGTCATGGGTTAGCTTGTGGTCTTTCTAGGTCATGAGCATCGTGTAGAATTCTAGGTACCAGATTCAAGGAATTACAGTAGATGATTATACAACAAAATATGTTGTAGGAGAATACCTGCGCGGGAAAGGGGAGTTGCTGAAGACTATGTCATCTCAAACCTTATTAAAGAAGAAACACAGGGTAACAAGTAAGGATCTTTTAGCAAATCTGGCCAGTGAAATTAACTTGAAAGATGAAAAATCTAAATGAGTTGCAAATATAAAAGTATATTCAAAAATGAAAATCTGCAAGTCGTTGTTGAAAAGAAAAATGATAAAGTGGATTAGAGCTGTACAGTTTGCTAGGTAAATGCGACTAGTTAGTGTGGCCTAAATGATCACCTCCAAAGAAAGGAAAAGAACTCCAAGAAAGAAACTTTTCAAGCACCGAGGGTTGGAAAGATGTACAGTCAGGAATGAAACTTGGACCAAGAACTACTGAAGTAAAAATAAGGGATCAAGCCAAGACGATAATTTTTAAAGTCTAACTTGCATCCCATGCCCTTTGTTTGTGGTTTTGATTAGGTTAATGGCAGTGGAAATATACAGGTCTGAAGTTGGGTAGAAATCCCATGACTTTTAGTTTCTACTACAATTGACGTGACCAGAACCACAAACAAAAGGCATAGATGTAAGTTTAACTTCAGAAATTGCCATCTTGGCTTGATCACTTATTTTTACTTCAGCGGTTTTTGGTGCAAGTTTCATTCTTAACTATACATCTTTCATTCCTCGGTGCTCTCAATGCTTGCTTCCTTGGAGTTCTGTTCCTTTCTTTGGAGGTGATCATTCAGAGCATGCTAACTAGTCGTAGTTATCTAGAAAAGTGCACAGCTCCAGTCCACTTCACCATTTTTTTCAACAATGAGTGATGGATTCTTATTTTTGAATACAATTTTATTTCTACAGCTCATTCAATTTTTTCATTTTTCATGTCAATTTCGTCGACTAGATTCACTACATGTTCCTTGCTACCCTGTGTTTCTTTTCTTTAATAAGGTCTGAGTTGAGATAGTTTTCAGTAGATCCCCCCTTTTTTTGTAGATATTCCCCTAAACACCTTTTGCTATATAATCATCACCTCGAGCAACCCATCCATATGAATTTGGACCAGGGCAATTACTAAATTGATTTCCATTCTTGTTTGTAGCAGTGAGATGCTTCAGAGGCCATTCAAAATTCTATTGATCTCTTAAAATTAGTCCAATCACTATTGAATCCTTACATTGCCACCAAAACTTGATTCCTTCTTCAAACTTGACACATAGACATTAGCAAAACCATTATTAAATCGTAACAGGGTATCGACACCACTACTAGGTCTATCAACCTTATCATTTCAGACCTATCAAACTTAACTATAAAATGCAATATCTAGTTTGAATGATTAATGCCTAATAGGTTAAAACAACATTCACAACATCAGTGTAGTCTATGTGTGTTTTCCCGATATTATGATCAGTAATACATTCCTCCCACATATGAAGTGGTTCTATCTGTAAGAATCTTATTACTCTGAACCCATCTTTACCCTAGCCTTTTATGTCGGTCGAACAAAATTTGAATCTATTCTCACTTTTTTTTCTTTTGAGAGACACCTTTTATCTACAAACAAGAAAAAAACAAAAAAATATTACAATTGATGTCTGTATAATTTAAAAAAAGGTAACACAAAATTCAATAAATACAACACATTACAATAAGAATTCTAATGGATGACCCATCTATTGCAATAGATGACCAACATGTTGCAACAGATGGGTTATCTATTAGAAAAGCTATTTTGATTTATTCCAATAACTGATTCATCAATTGCAATGCCAAAACCAACAACACCAACACGGACTACAACACCAACACACCAATATTACAAACAACACCAACAATATCAATAACAATATCAACAAGTGTTTTTAGTTTATGTTTACCAAAAATAACATCATAATTTTGTCTTGTAGCTATTTAATTCAAATAACTAATATTAACTAATGTAAATAGCTAAATTTTATCAAAGAAGACATGAAAAATTTCATGAAACAGGCGAAGAAAAAGACAAGAAGGCAAAAATAAAAATAGTATACCATACCTTTCATGTCAAGAGCAAAGGAAAAAAACACCAAAAGAAGGTGGACGACAGCCTGGATATTTTGAGAGAGAACCCAGAGAAGTGAAGAGAAAAGGAGAAAAAATTATAGAAAATGAGCTGAGAAATATTAAATATATTTTGTGTGGTGGTTGTGAGAAAATTCTAGAGATAAGTTTGGTTTAATTATTGTTATAAATATGTGTGGTAGTGGAACGTCCTTTACATCCTTTGAGAAGAACAAAAAGAAGAGACGGTGACACTAAAAAGACAACACAAGGGGCGGGGGGAGGGACTTTTGACTTTTCAGTTATCCTCAAAAGGCTAAAAACTTTCGAGCTCCTTCCTTAGTATTTTATATATTTTTTTAATTTTGAATAGAAAATTGCTTTAAAAAAAATCTTCCAAAATATGTTGCAACAGATATGCTATCTGTTTGATAATTTTCAATAAATAAGTCAACTGTTCTAGCAGGATTGTCCTCTGTTTATTTATGTCAAGACATTATTTATAATTACTAAATTGATTTAGATAGATTTAAAGGTGAGTTGATAAGTTCAATTATAATTTCAATTGATGTCATTACAATTACATGATCGTTCGCTAGGACTAGAGTCATTATTTGATCAATTTGAGTGGAAATGATTCATATCAAGACATTATTTTTATTAACTATATTGATTTAGCTAGATTTAAAGGTGAGTTAATAAGTTCAATTACAATTTCAATTGATGTCATTGCAATTACATGATCAACTATTGTGTTCGTTCTGACCAGAGTCATTAATTGATCAATTTGAGTGGAAATGATTCATATCAAGCCATTATTTTTAATAACTATATTGATTTAGATTGATTTAAAGGTGAGTTGATAAGTTTAATTACAATTTCAATTGATGTCGTTACAATTACATGATCAACTATTGTATAAGCTAGAATTAAAGATGAGTTGATAAGTTCAATTATAATTTCAATTGATGTCATTATAATTACATGATCAACTATTATTTTTTCTTGACCAGAGTCATTAATTGATCAATTTGTAATAACTATATTGATTTATCTAAAGTTAAAGGTGAGTTGATAAGTTTAATTACTATCATTGTATTTACATGATCAACTATTCTGTTCGTCCTGACCAAAGTCATCAATTGATCAATTTGAGTAGAAATAATTCATATAAAATCATTATTTGTAATAACTAAATTTATTTAGCTAGGTTTCAAGGTGAGTTCATAAGTTCAATTACAATTTCAATTGGTGTCGTTGAATTTACATGATCAACTATTGTATAATGTATTATAACAGATTCAACTTGTTGCAATAGATGATTCATCTGTTAGAAATTATCAAACAGCTATACTATTCTGTTACAACAGTTGACTCATCTATTGTAATAGATGATGTTATCTGTTTTGTTATTTCCAATATATAATTCATTTATTGCAATAGATGAGTATATTTGTTGCAACAAATTACTTTAAATGTTTGTTCATTTCCAACCTATTATTCAACTATTTCCACAGATGAGTAATATATTGGAACAGATATTTTTATTGTTGTAATTAATATTAAATTATTATTAAGTTAATATTAAATTCATCAAAGTTCCAATTTAACTTAATAATTGAAAACTAATTTTAATGAAATTAATTTTATTTATTATGAAATAGTTAAAAATTATCTCTTTTAAAAAATTAATCAATATCAATTCAGACCAAATTAAAATATTTTCAAAATTTGTCATTCTTTTCCAAAATACAAATCAACCCATAATTAATGCGTGGTAAAAATGCAGGGGGTCAATCATTTTTCAAACCATTCCATTTCATCTAGTTGTGGGAAAAACCTTTCATTATTTCAAACTCGAGTTCTCTCTATTCTATTTCTCTCTCTAATACATACAACAACTAGTCAACACATTGCTCAACCCATTATAACAAATCGATTTTCTTCCCATTTCTGACCTCATAGTTGTTATTTTTGACTTGCTTCTTACTTGTATCTGTTATTTTTTTCTCTTTGCAGGTAACAGAGTTTGAGAAGATTTCTACGTTTGTTTTTTTTTTTCTAAAAATTAGGGATTTTTAGTTAATGATAAAAAAGAAGACTATTAGTTGTATTATCTTTGAGAATGGGTTAGTAATTTTTTGTTTTGATGTTAAAAAATATAGGAAAAACCCAAGAAAACCTTAGTTTTTTATTGCAGTGTCGTGGTGTTAGTGGATGGTATTTGTGGTATTGTTGGTGGCTATTGTTGTTGTTGTTGGTGGTGGAGGAGTTGGTGTTGGTATTAGTGTTGGTGTTGGTTTTGGTGGGGTTGTTATTAATGGTGTTGGTGGTATTGGTATTGCTGGTGTTGGTGTTGGTGGTGTTGCTATTGATGCTGTTGGTGCTGGTGTTTGAAACACCCTAGGTTTTGGAACCTCAAAAAATTTCATTGATTCCTGGTTTTTTGTCAAGATACGACTAGGGGGTATAGGTCATATGCTGGGGTACGGTTGGTAAGGATTGTCATACACTAACCAGTGTTGGTTGGTGGGTTAGATTGGCTTCTGGAATGGGTTCGATTTGGTGGATATGAGTTGTATGGGTTGGGTTTTTTCTCTACTTGATCTAAGACTTAGTAACTTAACTTGGATCTGAGTACAAGTGGATCACCATGAGCCGTACGATAGGGTGCAAGTCATACCATTAGTTCTTATGGTAGATAGTGATCAAACCTCCTTTGATTATATTCTGCCAAGGATACAGTTTAGGGGTACTAGTCGTATGGTTGGGTATGACTTGGGGTTGGATAAGTTATATGTTGGATAGTGTTGGGTCCGAGGGATAGGCCTTGGGTATGAGTGGTGGGTACCACTTATAATGGAGGGTACGACTGGTATGGGTGAGTCATACCATCTAACAAGACTTTTAAGCTTTTTAAGTTGGGGTTAATCTGGACATTTTTCCACTTATCCACTTAAGGCCCCATGACTTAAAACTCAATTGGGACATCATTTAACCTATTATTCTAATCTTAAACACTTATAAGATCTCTTTTATTCTCCCTAAGGCTCTTGGGTGAAGAAAGGCTAGGGTTTCATCTAGAGGATCAATTTGGGATTGTATGAGTAATTTCTCTCCATCACCTTTGTAATCTAAGGCATGTACTCCTCTCTCATTGTTAGTTCTAACTAAAGACATGAGTTATACAATGTTTTCATCGCATAATTAATGTATGGTTTTGGTATTAAATGCTTGGTTATGGTTTTCACATATTTTAATTATGTTTTCTTTTCATGCTTTAATGGTGGTTTGGGCAATTGGTTGTATGGGGATGGTTAATTGGTAATTGGAATTGGTTTTGGAAACATTATGCCCCCAACAGGTTTGATAAAATGCCTATGATAATGCTTTTATTATATTAATGGACTTTTAATGGAACTATTCCATGGTATGGTTTAGTAATGGAACCCTAAATGGTACAAATAGTTTAAATGGTTTGTAATAGTTAAACGATAAGGTTTAGTAGTCATGGTTATGGTTAATTAAACTTACTTGTAGGGTACATGGGATTCCCCCAAGCAAACCTAATAATGGAACACATGTGGGGTACACGAGCTTCCCCTAAGTTAACTTAATAATGTAATTTATGGGCACATGTAAATCTATTTACATAAAAAGGTTGTCTAAGGACATTTCTTGCAAGCTATAGTCGGTATGATAATACCACTACTTAAAGCCTTGGTTAGTAATAATGGAATAATGGTTTGGTTGGATAGTAATGGTTTTACTTGGGCAATAATGGCGGGGTGTGATAGCTAATTGTGAAGGTGCGAGTCCAATGGACGGACACTGGAAACTCATGTTTGCAGACATGAAGGTTGGTCATAGTTACCATATATGATACTATGAGGTATCTGGGAATCCTCTTAGTACATTGTACATATGTATATTAGAGAGCAAAGGGTACTTAGGAATCCCTTACTCTTATGGTATCTCCGGTTCATGTGTCCACAGACACTGGGGCCCATTCAGGGGCTTACACTGGACCCATATAGCCCATGGGTGGCTGTAGGACAGTTGAGCTATACATACCCAGGTTAATGGTTTTAAATGCATGCTAAACCCAGTTCCTTTTCTTGGCATAGTTATATATATGTGTGTGGGTTGTATGCACATAGTTGGTTTACTTGATTTTACTAATGGCATTATTTTATTCTTATCCTGAGTTCATGCTGGCATTCACCCACTAAACTATCCTCCGGCGGTTGTATCCCAACGTGATGCAGGAATCGGTCGTTCTACTCCTCTTGCTTAGTGATTAGATTTGGGATTAGTTATTGGATTAAAGTGGTGAGCTTTCATATTCTAGAGGCTCTATTTAATATCATGGATGTCTTTACATACTTTGGTTATTTTATGGATATTGGTTTTGGCTATGGTTGGGGGAATGTCCCAACTGGATATTGTTTTTCTTTTGGTTAGAGGCTTGTGGAACTACTATGGGTTGGAATGGGTGATAACGCTCAACTTACACGTCAATTCAAGTGCAAGGCGATCGTCGTTAATATATTTACCCAACTTTGGAGTCGGGTTCGAATCCATGAGAAACAATATGAGTGGCAATCGAGTTAATTTGAAAAAATTGATACTTACTAAGTTTAAACCAATAGTACTAACAGATAAAAATAGGGGGGGGGGGGGGAAAGAGTATCAACACTAGTTTTTCTTTTTAGTGTTTTCTTGTATAAATTTGGAGCTACAAATAATTAGAGTCTAGGCAATTAGGCATGGATGTCGGGATTATGCTTTCCTAGGATCAATATATGCATAATTATGTGATAGTTTAATGCAAATTCTAAGTATTGGTGATGTGGTAGGCTAGGTTGGAAATCCTTGAGGCTAGTTCATCAACAAAACCCCAAGAGTGTCACTCATTGACCCTTTCGAGCGCCTAACGAGTGCTTTAATCAAAACCACCTAATTCCTTAATTAGACACCCCTATTTATGGATGGTCCCCTAAGTATAACCAACTTCACAATCACCCTTATGTCTAAGATAGTGAAAATTAGTCAACCATGCTTGTAAATTGTCTATTATTGCCTTGGTTTCCACATACCTTTTTCAAGGATGATGTAGGTTCCTAAAGTTCACCCAAAACCCTCTTTCAAGGATGGTTTAAGCTTTCCATCCATCAAACTCATTTGGCTCCCAACCAAGTCACTCAAGCAATAGTAGAATCCAACATTACAAACTACCAAATGCACAAACAAATCACATCTCACACATATTTACACCCTATTCTAGCATAATCCCAAGAGGAAAAACTAGCCACTCATAAGATAAATAAGTAAATATTTTACCCAAAATCTCCATTGATATAATTTGATAAAATCTTAGTGAATGTTACTTCAAACTATGAGATCCAACAAATCTTTAATGGGAGTTCACTAATTCTTCACTTGGAAGGGACTCCAAAATATTCTTCACCAAAAATTTATACAATATTTTCTTCTCTAAAATGGAGGCTACTAACCCTAGAACAATGTCTCAAAATTAGGGAAGACGGAATATTCTGAATAATAGGGTTTGAGTCTTCTTTTTGTAAAATTTGGGATCAGCCACGTGCATTCATAGTTCTGCCCTTGGGCTGCAAATTTTACTGTGCCGCGATTGCACAGGCTTGGATACGACTGTGGTACCATGACCATTCTAGACTCATACGACTACGCCTTGTTGACTTGCTTGACTACCGCGATTACGGTCTGCTGACCGCGATTGTGGTACCTGAGGCTATGTCCTGCTCCTAGTCTTCAGCTGCACTTTATTTCTTCCTTTTGATCATTTTAATCTCCAATCCACATCTTTCTATCTCACAACTATGTGCCTACAAAATATGGATATTAGTGCAATCAATCACAATTGTGTCTAATTTATTCATTCAAAAGATGGTAATGTCTGGTAAAATCACCACTTATCAACAACCCAACTTAAAATTTTTTTCTTGTCCTCAAGCAACACTACCTCTTACCATGAGAAAAAATTATCTATGCCCAAAATTTATGCCTCAAAGCTAATAATGACTTCAGCTCAGTCATTACCACAAGTAGCCCGTCACACATGGGCTAAGCATTTTTCATTACACCCTTCAACATAAAATGCAATATCTAAGGATTCACAAGACTTCTAAGAACATCCAAGAAACAATAACCATTACTCTATAAGTGACTCACTTTTGACCGAAATTAAGCTACACTTTATTTTCCTCATTGCTCGGAAGGTGACAAAATCACCCACCTTAACTCATTCACATGCCTCCTCTCTAGAAAGAAAATTCCAGACACCAAGCTACGATAAATGCAACAAGGAATTTAAGTGCAAAAACTCTCTCCCTCACAAAGGAACTCTCTATGTTAACAAGCGTCATACCATAGGCTTTCCCCTATTTTCAATTGCCACTATAAAGAAAGTAAAAGGTTAAAGATCTCAAAGGACTTTTTGAGTTTGTAATGTAGGTTCGGTTAGGGTAGGATATCATTTCGGGACAACATGGATACACCCTTCATTGAACATCTAAATCACACTTATTTAATCCGCCTTTTGACTATGGGCCACTTCTCTTTGTTTTCTCTCTTTTCATATGCATACATTTTGCTTCTTTTGTTCACCCACTTTCTTTCATTTCTCTTTTTTGCAACTTTCATGCAATTCATTCCTTTGTTGGATCCTCTTTTTTTCTATTCATTTGTTTTCAATGTCTAGGTATTTAGGAATTTCACTTGCAACTTTGTTGACCTACACTTGCTTTCATCAATCTTCATCACCCCCAACTTAGGATTTTAGCCTCAAGTTGTATTTTCAAGTTCAAGGAGGGTATGGTTCAAAAGAGGGATAAAAAGAATGGTTCATGGCTTGTAATGTGTTTGCCAAAGATAGGTCCAAAGTCTCAAAGTGGGTAAATAGGGATTGCTTTTATGATTGGGTAGGCTTTTTAGGATAAAGTGGCTTCCAAAATCACAAGGATGGCCTAAGATCATTTCTCCAACCAAATACAATCAAAATTAGCCTCGAGAGACTAACAGGGCAAGTTCTACATAACATAAGTAAACAAAAGATGAATGCAAATATCTCACCACACATGGCATGTAAAATTCATCAAGGAGTCTCAACTACCCCTCCAGTTAGAGACAAAATAAGAGTATCTATCACTATTCACAAGTCAAAAATTTGTAGAGCCACAAAGAGAAAAAAAGCTTTGTTACAAGTTGCTCACATCCATGCCCTTGATTTTTGAAAATTTTTGGATGGAGGAGCTTGTTTATTTTGCATTAGCACCATTCAAAATTTTCTAAACATGGCAATAACCGAAGCCTTAGTCTCACATTTTTACTCAATATGGGAAAACCAACCATATGGCTACTCAGACTTCACCAATGGTGCACAATGGGACCCCAAATTTATAATTCTACAGGTACTCAGAATTTCCTTGCATTAATGACTTAAGATGCCATAGGTACTCATAATTCTCCTACATCTCTGGCTCAAAACCCAAACACGACGCTTTACTCTTAAGAATGTCGTCACTAAATCTATCATAGAGCAAGGCTCATCATGCATCATCATAATTAAAATAAAACTAAAGTAAAAAGAAAACAAAAATAAAAACACATGATAATCCATGTAAAATGTAGGCACCATAAGAGTTCCCAACTATGGCATCCCAAAACAAAAATAAAACAGTATCCAAAATATTATCCAAAATAATATCCAGCAACACATCAAAATAATACATATATAGGGAAAGGCACCCCCAACTGAAAGGCTAGCAATGTCCCCATTGCATGATCAATAAAAGCATAACCAAAAGGTAAGGGTCCTCCCTAAATCTGCATCAGGAGATGCTCTCTTCTACTGACTCTGCACCATCACTACTGACATCATCAGCTAAATAATCTACAGGGGCTTCATCATCACTCTCCATCTAGGGAGAAGGCAATCTATTATCGGGTTTTAGGACATGGTAATGTGCACGAATATTGAGTGCAAATAAGTGGTAAAATCACCACTCATTAATTGGCAGGAGTGGTGTTTGTGTCAGCCTGAGTATTGGTATTGGTATTGGGTCTGATACTATTGAACTAGATTTATGATTGCTCCATCCTCTTATATTATATTATGGATAGGAACTTGGTTATTATTTTGGTTATTGGTATATGGTTTTGGTTTAGTAATTTGGTTATTGGTGGGTTTTCGGACGATTGGACGCGTTTGGATTAATCACAGTCATAGACCTATCCTAGAGTTTGGGTTTGTGCAACTATGCTATCTTGTTATATGTTTAGAATTTATTTGAATTAGGGTATGCATTTGGACAGTTGAGTTGGATATTGAGGGTGGTCCCCAGTCATGGTCGAACTTGGGATGCCCATTAAGACAAGGCCCCTGGTCGGGTCAAGTCAAGTTGGTATCAGAGCATTAGGTTTATGGTCAATTGGGAGTCCATAATCCATATCGAGTAGAGTCTCTTTTAGGGTTGTGTAGCGCACCACACTTATAAGGGAGATGTTATAAGGAATTTAGGAATATTTCACTTTCTTGGTATTCTATTTTCAAGCTTGTAGTCTAAATCATGAATTCTTCTTTAATCTTAGTTTGTTTGATTTTAGATCATGCCTCGATGATCTGACATGCAAGGTAACTCTTTTATACCAATCGGGGATAATGCTAAGAGACACAAACTACTCAGGGGATCCATTTTGATTTAGGGGTCCCGTCCTTAATATTTTTGGAGTTCCACTAGTTACTACTGGTCCTCCTCAGGAAGTGGTGACTAATACAGAATTTTGTTAATCGATTTATAAGGTTGATTTTAGGTTCCTTGGTGAGCCAGTTATTAAGTGGGAAGCTAGTTCCCTAGATTCTAGGGGGAGGTTTATTTCTTATCTTAGAGCTTGGAGATTAATCTCTAAATGGTGTCTCAATCATTTTGTCTTGGTTAAAGATTTTTTGACTCGAAAAGTCCTTCTTTACATTTAGTTTCGGTGGTAATGAGTTTCCTGAGATCTTTTTGGATGATCTTCCTAGTGTTCCTCCGAATAGGGAGATTGAGTTTGGTATTGATTTAGTTCTGGACACTCATCTGATATATATACCTCCTTATAAAATGGCTCTTGCTAAGTTGAGGGAACTCAAGGAGCAACGTAAGTATTTTTTGGATAAGGATCTCATCCTTCCTAGTATATCCCCGTGGGGTACACTGGTGTTATTCATGCGAAAAAAGGATGGTTCCCTTTGGATGTGTATTGACTATTGATAATTAAATAAGATAACAAGTATCCTCTTATAGGGATAGATGACTTGATTGATCAATTACAATGTGACAAATTCTTTTCTAAGATAGATCTTCGGTCTGTGTATCATCAGCTTAAGATTAGAGAGGTGTATATACTTAAGATGACTTTTCGTACTCGGTCTAGGCCCTTTGAGTTCTTGGATATGTCATTCAATTTGACGAATGCCCTAGTGGCATTTATGGATGTGATGAATAGGGTTTTTTTCCAGTTTATGGATATTTTTGTCATTGTGTTCGTTGATGACATTCTAGTTTATTCTAAGAGTGAGGGGAATTATAATAATCACCTCTATGTGGTGTTTCAGACCTTGAAGGAGCAATATTTGTATGCCAAATTCTCTAAGTGTGGCTTTTGATTGAACTTTGTAACTTTTCTTGGTTATATTATTTCTAGTAAGGGAATCATTGTGGATCCGCAAAGGGTGGTTATGGCTAAAAGGTGGCCTAGACCTATGCCTCCAACTGACATTCAGGGCTTTTTAGGTTCGGCTGGGTATTATAGGCAGTTTGTGAAAGGTTTCTCGATGATAGCTACCCCATTGACTAAGTTGACTTAAAAGAAGATAAAATTTTCTTGGTCGGATGCTTCCGAGGGGAGTTTCAAGAAGTTTAAGTTAAGATAACTTCAACTTCGGTCTTGACATTGCCTAAAGGTAACGAGGGGTTTGTGGTTTATTGTGACACGTTCCGTGTTGGAATTGGTTACTTTTGATGCAGCATGAGAAAGTGATTGCCAATGCTTTCAGGCAATTGAAGGTACATGAGAAGAATTATCCAACTCATGATTTGAAGCTTTTAGCAGTGGTTTTTGCTTTGAAAATCTGGTAGCATTATTTGTATAGAGTGCACACATACATCTTTTCTGATCATAAGAGTCTAAAGTATGTGTTCATTCAGAAGGAGCTAAATCTAAGGTAGAGGAGATGGTTGGAGCTTCTAAAGGACTATGATATGGGTCTTCATTACCACCCATGTAAGCTAATGTAGTTGCTGATGCTCTTAGCTAGTTATCTATGGGGAGTTTGGCTCGTGTGATGGCTCAAGAAGTGGTTTGGTTGTCTCTTGGTGTATAGATCAAGGAAAAGAAAATGCTAGATCCCATCTTGATGAAATCAACGATGATGTAGGTGGACAAAAGGTGATGGTGTTTGAGATAAGAGGTGATGGTACCTTGAGGTACCAAGGGAGGTTATGTGTTACTCACGACGATGATTTGTGATGAAGGATTTTGGATGAGGCGCATGAATCACACTACATTGTTCATCCTTTTTAGAAAAAAATGTATCATGATCTCAAGAAGATGTATTGGTGGAGTGGTATGAAGAGGGATGTGGATAATTTTGTGGCCAAGTGTATGGTGTACCTAACGGCTTGTTAGCCTTTTCGTCAACCTAAGACAGAATCTTCAACAATTTGTGTGCTTGAGTGCTGACTTAGTTGAGAAGTTGTCACTTGGTTGATGACTTCTCAACATGGTCATCAGCTCAAATCAGATTTAAAAGTTCCTTCATTGCTAGTTTACATGCTAAAATTTAAAACTTGTTGCCCGATTTCTGAATTATCAACCCTAATTATCTTTTCCCAGGAATGATACATCACCAATTTTAATTCAATAAGCTCGAAAAATAATGGGTAAGTTGTTTTTACTTTCCCACAAGTTAATTAAAGCTTAATTCTTTCACCAAAAAGGATGTATTTCACAACTCAACGAGAATTCGTTCATGAGCAACCTTAGCCATACAAAGTTTTCTTGATTTAGATGACCTAATCAACTTTGTACTGATTAAATTAGCCAATGAACACTTTGTAATATTTAATGCTCTTAGTCGAATAAAATCTTCCTTACTTTCCACTAGAGAAAAGAAAAACTTTCTGAACATACCTATAAGACGACTTGAACTACACACCCCGACTAGTGAATAATCAACTTGATCAGGAAAACAAGAACATCTATATTCTAAGCTTCATAAACTCAAAGGGTTTTCACAAAGAAGAAAAGCTCTTGTTTATTTAACTAGCTTTGAGAAGTTAAAGAGGGAAAATGAATGTTAGAAGTTGAAAAGAAAGGTACGGGAAATGTGAAGTGTCAGCATAGATATGGAGATCTTTTTAGTTTTCAAATTTTTTGATTTTTTATGAAATAAAAGTGAGTAAATTTATCAAGTGGAATTTGAAAAGCCAAGGGTTATTAGTTTTTTTTTAACCAGGTAAGGTTTTTGGATTGGGTTACCATGACTTACCTGGGCCATATTTAGGTGATTGCTTATCAGTGAGTTGATGCCTCATCATTTAGCTCGTCAACCTAAAGCAGAATATGTCTTAATTATTTTCCAACTGATGACAAGGAGTGCCAGCTCGTCACTTGGTTAACGACTTGTCAACCTTGTCGTCACCTTTGTCCAGATTGCACCATGTCTTTGCTTTAGTTGGCGACTTCAAGTGATAGGTCGTCAACTTGTTGATGGCCTATCAACTTAGTAGTCAGCTCTATCTAGTGTGTGCATATCCCTTTGCTCCAGTTGATGACGTCAAGTGATAGGACATCAACATGTTGATATCCTATCAACTTTGTTGTCAACTCCATCCAGCATCAACATTGATACCAATCCTGTTCCTGCACACCTTAACAACACATTACCCAAAATTAATTCTTAAAAAAAGCAAAATATTTACAACATAAAAGTTGCGTTGCCTCCCAATAGCTTTTGATTTAACGTCCCAGTACAACTCTTTTATCTTTGACTACTCAGACTTCATCAAGATACACCTTAGATAACAACTTTGCTTCATACATTGGGCCAATATAACTCTTGATTCTTTTCCCATTAACCTTAAATAAAATTCCTTCTTTGTTTTAAAGTTCCACCACACCCGATGGGAAAACCTAGTTATTTTGAAGGGTCCAGACCCTTTCAACATTAACTTGCCAGGAAAGTGCTTGAGTCAGGAATCCAAAAGTAGTACCCAATCACCAGTTTGAAAGTCCCTCTTTTCAATTCAGCGATTATGATACTTCTTCATTCCTTCCTTGTATAGATCAGCTCTTTCAGAGACATAGAGCCAAAACTCATCTACCTCATTTAGCTGATCTAGCCTCAATTTAGCTACCTTTTTCCAATTCAAATTCAATCTCTTAAGTGCCCATAACGCTTTATGTTCGAGTTCAACTGGCAAATGAAAAGCTTTGCCAATAACAAGCTGATAAGGCGACATTCCTATTGGCGTTTTAAAAGAGGTTTTATAAGCCCATAGAGCATCATCAAGTTTCTTTGACCAATCACTTTTGTTCACATTACAGTCTTGGTATAATAGAATTGATCTCTCCGTTCAATACCTCTGCTTGCCTACTAGTTTACAAGTGATAAGCAGAGGCTACCTTATGTTGTTTCACCCAATACTTCAAAAGTGCAGCTCAAAACGTCTTATGATAGAAGTGCGACCCTCCATCACTTATGATGGTTCTCAGAACACCAAAACATGAAAAGATATTCTTTCTCAGGAACGCCACTACTCTTTTCCCTTCATTATCTACCAAAGCTACAACTTCAACCTACTTGGACACGTAGTCCACAACAACCAGAATATATTTGTGACCATAAGAACTCAGAAACGGTCCCATAAAGTCTATGACCCAAATGTCAAATAGTTACACCTTTAGCATCTTAGACATAGACATTTTATGATGCCTAGAGATCTATCCCTATCCTTGGCATTGATTACACTTCTTCAGAAATTCGTAAGCATCCTTATGGATTGAAGGCCAATAGTTCCACTTTGCAAAATTTTCCTTACAGTACAATCACCTGCATGGTGTCCCCTAACTGGGGAAGAATGGCAAGCCTCCAAGATACCCTGCATCTCAACCTCCGGTACACATTTTCTGATGATATTATCAACACAACATCTGAACAAATAAGGTTCATCCCAAAAATACCTAGTGACATTATGTAGAAACTTCTTTCTATGATAAAATGATAAGATTTCTGGGATGATATCACTGACCACAAAGTTAGTAAAGTTAGTAAAGTCTTCATACAATGGTATCTAATTAAGAGTAGCCGCTAGAATCTGCTCATCCAAGAAAGAATCATCAATTTCCTGCTTCTCCATATTCATTTGGTCATTTTCCAACATTTGGTTTTTGTTATCGGTCTTCCTCAGTATCAAAACCAATTTGATCGATTTGGGTCATCATGGATAGGATGACAAAGTTTTCTCACTTCTTGCAGATGCGAACTATCTTTTCAGCCGAGGACTATGAACGGTTGTATCTTCATCAGATTGTAAAGCTGCATGGGGTACCTATTTTGATTATCTCTGATCGTGGTACACAGTTTTCATCTCACTTTTGGCTGTTGTTTCAGAAAGGGTTGGGTACTAAGGTTATTCTGAGTACTACTTTTTCATCCGTAGACGGATGGGCAAATAGAAAGGACTATTCAAACATTGGAGGACATGCTTCGTGCAAATATGATTGATTAATGGTGGAAATTAAGTTGAGAATCTACCTTTGGTAGAGTTTGCTTACAAAAATAGCTATTATTCTTGCATTAGGATGGACTTTTTTAGGGCATTGTATGGTAGGAGATGTAGATCTCCGATCTAGTGATTTGAGCTTGGTGAGGCGGATATGTTTGGTCTGGATTTGGTTTATCAGGCTATGGAAAAGGTGATAGTGATTCGGGATAGGCTTAAGGCATCCCAAAGTCGCCAAAAGTCCTATACGGATGTAAGGCGTAGAGACTTAGAGTTCGATGTTAGGGATAAGGTGTTCCTAAAGGTATCTCCCATGAAGTGAGTGATACAGTTTGGTAAAAAAAGGAAAGCTCAGTCCCCGATATGTTAGTCCATATGCGGTTTTATGGAGGGTTGGTGACATGACCCGAACCGGGGCCTTGTCGTAATGGGCAATCCTAAGCCCAACCAGGACCGAGAACCGCCCTTGTTTCCCAATCAAACTACCAAACGCATACCTTGAGACGGCTGAAGTTTGAACAAATAACAATATAGAGTATCCAACCACATGGTGACTTTGGGATAAGTTATATCCGAAACCAACCCAACCAAGTCCAACCACCCAATACCCTACAAAACCAATAAAGAAACCATAAACCAATATAATAATAATAAACCAATGTATGTATGTACAAATAAAAAAACAATCCATACCATACCTAAGTCCACAGTGGTCCATACAAAGCCTCTAAATGAACCAAAGAGTACCTAGTCGGGAGATGCCCCCGACTATAGCCACAACAGAAGTCTATGAAAGATGAGAAATATGTAAAGTAAACCATAACATGAAATAGATGCCTTAAAAAATATGGAATCTCATCATAACCAATCTTATCAAAAATGCATAAACTACTATAATTAGGGTTACTCAATACCCATTTGTGAAACCATAACCAACCAATAACCATATATGTAAACCATTACCAAAAATATGTAAAAACATAGTTTAAACCAATACCAAGCCATATGTATCAAGATCTTCAACATTTATTTTGAAAACCACCAATCATGATCCATAAAACTATCTTTAAAACACAATACACATGCCTTTAGTTGGAAATAACAATGAGGGTAGGAGTACATGCCTTCTACATGAAGATTCATAGGAGAAATCTTGACCTTTAAGCCATTTGAAGAACACGCGAAGAAACCCTAGCCTCCAATCTTCAAGAGTAAGTTTGAGAGAGTATTTGGAGTGTTTTAATCCTTTAACAAGTGTTATGGAAGGCCACCAAGGGTTATATAATGTGAGAACATAAGGGCTTTGAATAGGAAATGTACAGACTACCCTTGACTTAAAATTATAAACAAACCACGCCCAGGGGTACGACTTTCCTTACCACACGTATCCTAGGGTACGAGTGGTACCCCAACTCGTACCCAAGACTATACCAAGACCCTTCGCACTGGTTTTTATATAACTCAACCATCCCTACTCGTACCTAAGGGTACTATTGGTATACCAAACCATATCCATATCTTGTACCTTGGGCAGACTTCATAAGACAACTCAACTAAGCACCCTACGACTTGCCTTGCACCATTCGTATCTTTGGATACGACTCGTAACTTGGTGAGTCATACCTTGGGCAGTAATCAAGCCAAACATACTACATAGGGTACGAATTCACCCTTAATCCACCCTACGACCTATATCTAAGTATACGTATTGTACCCTTGAGTCGTACCAAACCTAGTGAGTCCAATACCAAAGGAAAATTTGCTAGGGTCCTATTCCAAGGTTTTTCAGTCTCCCCCACTAGGAACATTCGTACTCGAATGATAGGTAAGGGTAGGAATAAGCACGAGATAACCCATTAAACTTTCCCCCAACCAAAGTGGAAAACAAAGACATAAACCAAGATAAGAAGAGCATCACATACCCCAAGCATGATTTACACCCCAACACCTTCATTCCAACCTCAAACTAAGTTAGAAAACAAAGATGTAAGAGTTCCTCACCTTTAACTAAGTTAGAAACCAAGATGTGATAAAGAACACATACCCTACACATAAGTTTTCCAGAATTAAGAACCAACAGAGATACTTGGACTCCATGTCCTCCTCCGCATCCCAAATAACTTTCTTAGAACTTTAGTTCCACCAGGGAACCTTTACCGAAGCCATACCTTATTTGTTCACAGCTGGCTAACTTACCAATCTAAGATCCTCATTGGGACCTCCCCAAAAGAACAAAGAACCCGAGATACAAATACTACCCAAAGAAACCAACCAATCTAGGACCATCCACACCTTACCCTAATACAACACATAGATTATCGGATGAATGGACTTATGCTAATGGGCAGGTCCAATCCAATTTAGAATTTACCAAGACACCCCACCACAAAATCTTGAGTCTAGATATACACCACCGATTCCATGTTCAAGCCTATCCAAAGCATGAAAGAGCTAACTTAGGCTGTCGGGCTTTACTCCTTACCTCTATCCCAAAACACTACTCCGCTTCTATCACCATTATAATATGGGAACCATGAGCAAAATACATGGACAAACCATATCTAACCACTATAACTGAAATCCCCAACCTATAATTGAACATCTAAAGTCATACAAATACTAAGCCATGAGAATAATTCATAAAACCATGCCCTATAACATATCTCAAGTACCCAACACAACTATTGGAATATCTACCAATCATAACTTTCAATCTTACGACTTTTATACCCGTGGTATGATCTATCCTTCCAGAGATCTAGCACTATTTAATACTTCACAAAGGATTTTCACCACATATTCCTTTCCTAACCATTTCCCATGACAACAACCTTACCTTACCTTCTAAAACCTTAACTCTGGTAGTCACTCTAGACTCTCCCCCACTTATGGACTTCTATATTCTTATTTCATAACATCACCATGCTCCCCAATGCCACTACCACCCTAACATAAAAAAATCATTCAAAGAACTAAATTACAAGAATTACCCATGCCACCCAAGGAAAGACAAAGACCCCTCCCCCCAAAATAAGACACAACACCATAGGCATGAAGTACTCTATAATAACCACCTAAACCATAATAAAGAACCATCTCAACATAATCACACCAAAAAGGAGTCCTTAAGACTGGACACCAAAAGAAATGCAATCACATATACCATGAGTAATGTAATGTAAGTCAAATATCATAATTAGGGAATAGAAAGAATACCAAACGTGAACTATAGTCATAAGTGCTATAAGAATGAACGCAACACTAGTAGAGTACTCTCTCAACCGAGATGGAAGAGTATTACTAGAATATGTGACCCGGCCTTCCCTTGAAGTCCACCACTAAAAGAGAATTCTAGATTAACCTCCAATCTCTATCCTATTACACCAGTGAACATAATTCTCCGCTCTAACAGGTATCGCTGAAGACGTACACTAGGACGCTTGGTTCTCCCATACCCAAAACCTTATTCATCCCAATGCCATCTAGAGTCCCAACATAGATCTGCATAAACTATTAGACCAAATTGACTCCAACGCTTCCAATTTAAATCAAATCCATTTAAAATCAAACCATAGCCACCAAGGCCTTTCAAAAATTATTTGACTCCAACCAAAACCTAATCCATGTTTCCTTAACCATCTATGCAATGCAAAGATTCAAGAATAGTCAAATCGTATGAAAAAAATTATAACCAATGGCAATTTCACAAATATTTTAAGGGTATAAAATTTCCAAAACCAAAATCAATTAATTGGGGAATCCATAGTACCCCAAAATCCATTTAACATTCCCATGCACCCCAAAATGTTCATAAACATCATAACCCATGGAAAATCATTTAAATGAGTAATCATGTCAAAAACCTCAATTATGCCAAAACCCTATTTCAAAATAATGAATTTAATAATCAATTTTATGTCGACAATAAAATACAAGTATAGGGACAAGGATACATGCAAGTTCTATGAACTAACCTGTCGAATGACTAGATCCCCAGCCCTTCCACTCAATCTGAACTCCTGGCCTATATGGTACAACTTTACCACTATTGTATTTCCCAAATCATCAACCTCATGCAACCTACCAGTTTACCTCCATAACTCCTACTTTGCTATTTTCAAGCTTATCACACTCCCTTTTATCAAAATCAAGCATCTTGATTTAAGCCTAGGATCTACCAACCACCATGTACTACTAGGAAAGTAACCTTATAGAATATATGATCCACCCCACAAGGAGGACACTCCAAATTCCTTAGTCACCCACCGACAAAATATCCATTTCTAGGGAAAACCATTCCCTTTATGCATGTAAGAACAAAACACTCCACAGGGAATATTAAGACTGATGAGACCTTCATCTAAGAGATCCTTTAATTTCTCCTTAAGATCCTTGAACTCTACCAGAACCATTCTATAAAGAAGGAATAGAAATTTGGACAAATGTTTGAAACAAGACCAACCCAAACTAATCTCCCCATTAGAAAGACACCATGAGGGTAATAAAAAAGGACACCGGGAAATACATTCACCACTAAAACCGAATGTAAGGAAAGACCTTTCGAGTTAGAATCTTTAACTCGGGACAAATACTAAAGACGTCCCTTTTAAAACCAACCTCCGAGTTCTAAGATATGATACAACTATTTCTTTTAATAGCTAGGGAATAAAACCATCCTCCCATTCTAAAACTGGCTTATCATGAATCCTAAAGACAACCTTTACAAATCCGACAATCTAATGATAGATAGCACGAGTGCAACCAATCCATTCCCCCTAATGACATCAAAATCCCCTATATTTGAGTCACATAAATCCACTAAGACCTCTTTATTACCAACAGACACCACACCCCCATAAACTCTTTTGGCAACCAAAGAGTCACCTATTGAGGTGGAAACAAAAGAATAAAAGATTCCAAAATAACCTTGCGACCACATCTAGAATACACAACCATAAATGGGGCCAAAAAAAATAGAGGACCCCAAATCAAGTAAATAATACACACCATAAGGAAAAGGAGTTTTTAACATACTAGTGTCGGCATTAAAAGATGCCTCGGACTGCCGAGGAATACTAAGAATATCAAGATAATCTCGTCTATTACCAAAGCCAGAGGTAGTAGCCAATACTCTATTTGCCTAAGCGACAACCCTTATAGGACATCTCCATTACACGAGACCCAATTGACCACAATCAAAAACCAATTCCTTCATCTTCACGATAACCATGGTGCGGCTGACCACAAAATCTATAAAGAAAATAGGATAATGAGGATTGGGCTGTACTAGGTAAACCAGAAGCTGCAACCCTTTATTGAGTTTGTGCCCTATGAGTTAGACTAGATCCATGTTATTTTTGAGTAGAACAGGTAAGTTTCCACAACTTTATATTATTAAGAAGACATGATACGAAGAGTGAACCAAAGAAACCATAGCCCGAAAGTAGAATAAGCAAGAAACCGAAATATCCTAAATGCCTCGTAGCCTCCTAAATATAAGTGTCGTGCATGACATACCCATAAGCAAGACTCTACTCGACAAAAATTTTTGGACACCCCATAACACCAAAATATAAAGTTTCGATACCAACTTAACATGACCCGAACCAATGCCTTATTGTTATGGGCAATCCCAAGCTCAACTAGGACCAAGAATCGCCCCTATTTCCTAACCCAACCACAAAATGCATACCTTGAGTCATTTAAAGTCCAAATATATAATAAGATATTATATCTAACCATATGGTGACTTTGGGATAAGTCTATATCCTAGACCAACCCAACCAAGTCCAACCACCCAATAACCTACCAAACCAATGCGGAAACCATAAACCAATACCATGATAATAAGCCAATGTATGTATGTACATATAACAAAACAATCCATACCATACCCAAGTCCACAATTGTCCATACAATGCCTTCAGATGAACCAAAGAGTACCTAGTCGGGACGTTCCCTCGATTATAGCCACAACAAAAGTTTATGAAAGACAAGAAATAGGTAAAGTAAACCATAATATGAAATAAATGCCTTCTAAAATATGGAAGCTCACTATAATCCAACATCGACTGTCCCTGAATCCCAACACTAAGCAGGAGAAGTAGAATGGCTGGTCCTTACATAGAATGGATATACAACCACTTGAAGATAGTTTAGTGGGTGAACACTAGCATGCACTAAGGATAAGGATAAGATAATTCCATTTATAAAACCAAGTAAAACCATCCATAATGCATACAACCATATATATATTACCATGCCAAGAAAGGGAACCAGGTTTAGCTTACCATTAAAACCTTTACCTAGGCTATGTAGCTTTGTCATCCTAAACCACCCATGGGCTATATGAGTTCAGATCCCCCTGCTGAAAGGGCCCCAGTGTATATAGCTGTATAGCCAAAGAAGAAAACTAGGGATGACTAGTATATCCACCAAATATAAAGTTTGACATTATGTACATAGTAACAAAGACCAACCTCATATTGGTAAATATGGATTTCTAATTTTGGTCCCCCCCGGGACCTCAGCCTTCCATGACTTTGATACACATCCCGCCATTATTACCCAATTAAAACCATTACTAAGAAACCAACCAATCTATTTACCATTTATTAACCAAGGCCACTTAGTAGTGGAATTGTCATACCGACCATACTTACAAGTACTATCCATAGTCAACTAATTATAGGTTTAAGGGAACTTTCAAGTTCCATTCCATTTACCATATTAAACTACTTGGGGGACTTCCATGTTCCCCATAAGCATAACTATTTAGCCTTTTACCTTTCCACACCATATAAACTAATTACATAAATGCATTCACTTGAGGGATTTCCATGTATCCCATAAGGCTTTCAATATAGACCAACCATGACCACCAAAACCTTTACCCTTTAAACCATTCCAAACAATTTTAGACCATGCCAAGCATTTAAAGCATTTTTATTATTTAAACCATTTAAACCATGTAAAACTATTTAGAGTTCCATTACCAAACCAAATAATGGAAGAATTCCAATGAAAGTTCAATAGTAGAGTGAATACATTCTTTGAGGCATTTTATCAAATATGTTGAGGGAATACCTTTACCAAGACCAAAACCAATGCATAAACTACTATAATTAGGGTTACTCAAGACCCATTTATTAAACTATAACCAACCAATAACCACATATATAAACCATTACAAAAAACATGTAAAACATAGTTTAAACCAATACCAAACCATATGCATCAAGACCCTCAATATATATTTTGAAAACCACCATTCATGATCCATAAAACAATGTTTAAAACATAATACACATGTATTTAGCTGGAAATAATAATGAGGTAAAGAGTACATGCCTTATACATGAAGATTCACGAAAGACATCTCGACCTTTGAGCCCTTTGAAGAACACATAAAGAAACCCTAGCCTCCGATCTTCAAGAGTAAGTTTGAGAGAGTATTTGGAGTGTTTTAATCCTTTAGAAAGTGTTATAGAAGGACATCAAAGGTTATATAATGTGAGAACATAAGGTATTTGAAGTAGAAAATGTCCAGACTACCTTTGACTTACAATTAAAAACAAACCACACCCAGGGGTATGACTCCTCTTACCATCCATACCCTAGGTACCAGTGGTACCCTAAATCATACCAAATACCATGCCAAGACCATACAGACTATTTTTTATATGATTCAAACCTTCCCACTCATACCTAAGGGTATGATTTATATACCAAACCATATCTACATATCATACCTTGGACAGACATCACAAGATAACTTAATTAAGCACCATATGACTTACCTTGCACCACTCATATATTTGGATACAACTCATACCTTGGGAAATAATAAGCAAACATATTGCCTAGGGTATGAATTTACCCTCAGCCACCCTACGACCCATATCTAATAGTACAAATCATACCCTTTAGTTATGCCAAACCCAATGATTCCAAAAATAAGGAAAAATTTGCAAGGGTCCTTTTCAAGGGTATTTCAGTTGGTAAAGTGGCGTATAAATTAAGTTTCATTCAAGTTTGAGCTCCATTCATCCAAAATTTCATGTCTCTATATTGAGAAAGTATCTTGGTAATCCTTCTTTGGTGGTTTCTTTGAAAGGATTAGGTATCTTGGATTCTCTATCTTATAAAGAGGCCCCAATTGAGATATTATATCGGTAGGTTCATTGGTTATAGACCATGGATGTGGCCTCGATTAAGGTTTTATGGCAGAACCATAAGGCTGAAGAGGCTATATGGGAAGTGAAAGCAGATATGAAGTCCATATATCCCCATTTGTTTTACACTTTGGATACTCATGTAGAAGGTATATGTTCTTGATAACATCTTTGTTTTATAACTTGGTTAAAGGTTGGATTGATAGTTGATAATGCAAATGAATTATGCTTGTGTTTGACATACCTCATCAGTTATTCAGGAATAATGATCCTAGTGGGGGTGACTGAAATACCTTAGGTTTTGGAACCTTAGAAAATTTCCTAGATTCCTGGTTTCTAGTAAAGATACGACTAGGGGGTACAGGTTATATGCTGGAGTATAATTGGTAATGTTTTTTTGTACACTAACCATTGTTGGTTGGTGGTTTGGATTGGTTTTAGAATAGGTACGACTTGGTAGGTACGAGTCATATGGTTGGATATAGGTCATATGGTTTATCTTTTTCCTTTATTTAATTTGAGACTTAATAACTTAACTTGGATTGGAGTATGAATGGCTCACCACAAGCTGTATGATAGGGTATAGGTTGTACTATTAGTTTGTATGGTAGACAGTGATCAAACCTCCTTTGATTATATTCTACTAGGGATACAGTTTAGGGTTACTAGTGGTATAGTTAGGCATGACTTGGGGTTGGGTAAGTCGTATACTGGATAGTGTTGGTTCCAAGAGGGCGGCCTTAGGTACGAGTGGTGGGTATAACTCATATTGGATGGTACGACTGGTATGGGTGAGTTGTACCATCTGATAGGACTTTTAAGTAGTTTATGTAGAGGGTAATCTGGACATTTTCCCACTTACTATAAGACCCTATAAAAGTTCTAGTTTAATTCAGTCCCATATAGCTTGTAATGAAGGGTCCCAAACTTAGAAAATTTTAGCTAAGTGTTGATACTTAGTCTCATTTTTGGCCTTAATATTTTAGTGGAATCCTTTATGATCTTTCCGGCCTTAGATTATCAATTTTTAAGTGATTTATGATCAGGGATATCAATAGGTCATCTTGGGTGAGTTTCAAAATTTTCGGACATCATTTGAGTCGCATTTGGATGACCAAAATAGCAAGGCAATGCTATCTCAATGCTTTGCATTTGCTATCACATCAACAACAATGATGCAGCACGTCGGCCATTATGTTAACACCATCGATGCATCGCCTGCCGTATCACTGGTCATATTTTGATCACTTAATTCTAACTTTCCAAGGGTAATTCAGTTCTTTTGCCCTCACCCAATTTAGACAAAAAATGAAATTAAGCTTCCAAAAGGGAAAAATACATTCATTATTCACAAAGTCCTCTCAAGAAATAAACCCTAGTACATCAAAGTTCAAGATCAAGTTCCAAGAAATCCCTAACAATCTCTACAAATTCCGTCACTCAGGTACGTTAGGTGTTGATCCTTGGGTTTCCTACCACCCTTGGAGTTCAAAAATCATTTTTAAAACTTAAATTATGATTCCCATGTTATGAATTGAATTATGCTTATGTTTGTGTTGTTATTTGAGTTTCAAAGTTAAGAAAATATGAGTTTCATAAATGGGTATGTTGGTTGATGTAGATCTCATGTCAAACCCTTAAATTATTAATTGATTGTTGTATTCATGATGCATTAACATATTGTTCATTCTCATGTACAAGGTTATGCCTCCTAAGTATTTGACAAAAAGTCTAAGTGAATGAATTGTGCATTGAGATCTTTTGGTGATCTTAGTACTAAAATCATGCTATTACTACATGTTTAAACTATTTCCATGCTTAAGCTATGCCTTGCAAGTGTTTGACAAAATATCCATATGAGTAAATTATGCATGGTAACCTATTGTTATGTTGTTAAAGTTATGATATGAGTTTATCAATTATGCTATCGAGTCTTGGGGGTATTTATTACCCAAAATCTATCTGTTTACATAGTTGCAGTAGTTATAGAATCATCCCACTAAAGGTCAAGAATAGTAGTACTCAGTCAATTAACAAAACTCAGTGAACTCCGACCAGTTCAGTCGGTCAACACGATCAGTGTTAGTTCAGTCAAGCCTAGTACAGTCTAGTAATCATTTCAGTGTTGATTCAGTTGGAAGTAGGATTCAGCACCGAGTGAACTGAGAGATGGGGGCATTCCTGCTAGTAGAGGGTTTGACTCTTAGTAGTAGTCCCTGTCTTACATAACTACGTAGCCATCATAGGGTAAATCATCTTTCTATCAAACTAGGGTTGACGTAGACATATATATCATATGAGTCTTCCTGCTAGATTAGGGTTGAACCAGCTACTATTAGTAACCCATGGAACGATGCTAACACCCTTCTAACTGGGGTTGCAGTTTGGACCTTAAATCAGTCTATAATTGAGGTATGTCGATTAGATGATAACTCCTACAGTTATAGTTTCAGTCTCCATACTCAGTAAAGAACTCAGTCAATTCTATAGAACCATGGCTATCAGTTATCAGTTACTCATCCATCAAAATTTAGCACTCAATTTTAGTATAATCTCAGATACATGATGTATATCTATATGCACTGTATAGCATGTTTAGTATGTTTAGTAATGACAATTTTACATGTACTCTCATCCAGTTACTTTATGATGTTCATTCAGTTAGTTATCAGCTCATGCATATGAACCCATATTTATCAGCCTTACCTCACTTAGCATACCAGTACATTTAACATACTGATCACATACTTTCTTTTGCACTATTATGTCTCATCTCATAGGTTCGGACGCTCAGGTTCCTGACCATACTTAGCAGCTCAGGTTATCATCAATAGTTATAGTGTTGAGACCTTATATTTTGAGGATAGAGTTTATCCATTTTAGTATTTCAGTAGTGATTTCAGTTGGAGTTACTTGGGGGTTTGTCCCATCAACTCCATATTCAGACAGTTAGAGGCTTTTAGACTAGCATAGCCATTTATTCAATTTTCAGATATTATTATCAATTATACTTAGTTTCTATAATTTTAGTATTTTGAGAACCTTATGGAAATTTTAGATTTCTTCTGCATATACATTTCAGTATTATATCCAGTGCTCACAACAGGTCCCAATCATGGGTTAGCTTGTGGTCCTTCAGGGTCATAAGCACCGTGTGTCGCCTAAGGTGCAGTCTCAGGGCAATACACTTACCCACTTAAGGTCCCACAAATTATAACTCTATTGGGACATCATTTACCTTATTATTCTAATCTTAAACACTAAGAAACTCTCTCTAGTTCTCCCTAAGGCTCTTGGGTGAAGAAAGTCTAGGGGGCTTGTACAAATAATTTCTCTCCACCATCTTTATAATCTTAGGCATGTACTCCTCCCACATTGTTAGTTCCAACTTAGGCTTGATTTATACAATGTTTTCATGGCATGATTAATGTATGGTTTTGGGGTTTTTAAATATACGTTGGGGTTTTGGTATTAAATGTTTGGTTATGATTTTCCCATCTTTTAATTATGTTTTATTTTCATGCATTAATGGTGGTTTGGATAATTGGTTGAATAGGGATGATTAATTGGTAAATGGAATTGGTTTTGGAAACATTATGCCCCCAACAAGTTTGATAAAATGCCTATAATAATGCTTTTACTATATTAATGAACTTTTAATGGAAATATTGCATGGTATGGTTTGGTAATGGAACCCTAAATGGCATAAATAGTTTTAGTGGTTTGGAATGGTTAAATGGTAAGTTTAATCATCTTAGTTATGGTTAATTAAAATTACTCGTGGGTACATAGGATTCCCCCTAGAAAACCTAATGATGGAATACTTATGGAGTACACGGGATTCCCCCAAGTTAACTTGATAATGTATTCTATGGGTACATGGGAATCCCTTTACATAAAAAGGTTGGCTAAGTACATTGCTTTCAAGATATAGTCGGTAAGACGATACACTACTTAAAGCCTTGGTTAATAATAATGGAATAATGGTTTTGTTGGATGGTAATGGTTTTAATTGGCAATAATGGCGAGGTGTGATAGCTAACCATGACGGTGCAAATCCAATGGGCGGACACTGGAAACTTATGTCTGCCAACATGATGGTTGGTCATAACAACCATATATGATACTATGAGTTACCTGGGAATCCTCTAAGTATACTATATATATGTATCATGGAGAGTGAAGGGTACTTGAGAATCCCCTAATCTTATGGTATCTTAGGATCGTGTGGCTACATGTATCAGGGCCTGTTCAGGGGGTTACACTGGACCTATATAGCCTCTGTGTGGTTCTAGATGGTTAAGCTAGACATACCAAGGTTAATGGTTTGAAATGTATCCTAAACCCAGTTCCTTTTCCTGGCATGGTTATAGATATATATATATGTGTGTGTATGTGTTAGTTGTATGAATATGGTTGGTTTACTTGATTTTACTAGATGTCATTATTTTATTCTTATCCTGAGTTTATGCTAGCGTTCACCCACTAGCCCATCCTCAGGCGGCTATATCCCCATGCGATGCAGGAACCAACCATTCTATTACTCCTGCTTAGTGATTAGATTCGGGATCAACTATTGGATTAAAGTGGTAAGTTTTCATATTTTGGAAGGCTTTATTTCGTATCATGGAGGTATTTACATACTTTGGTTATTTTATGGATATTTTTTTTTGGCTATGGTTGGGGGCATGTCCAACCGGATATTATTATTTTTGGTTAGAGGCTTGTGGAACTACTATGGGTTGGAATGGGTGGGATCGGTATTGGTGTCAGTCTTAGTATTGGTATTGGTACTGAGGATGATACCATTGAACTTGATATATGATTGTTCCATCTTCTTATATTATGTTATGGATAGGAACTTGGTTATTGTTTTGGTTGTTGGCCTATGGTTTTGGACTCATTTGGGTCGGTCACGGTCATAGACCTATCCCAGAGTCCAGTTTTGTGCAACTATACTATCTTCTTTTATGTTCAGAATTCATTCGACTTAGGTATGTATTTGGATAGTTGGGTTGGATATTGAGGGTGGCCCCCTGTCCTAGTTGGACTTGGGATGTCCATTGCGACAAGGCCCAGGTCGGGTTATGTTAGTGTTAGTGGTATTAGTGTTCGTGTGTTAATGGTATTAGAGTGCTGTATTGCCTAATAGATTACACATCTGATGGAAATGTGGGAGACCTGATTCAATATCTTCCAACAGATGATCCATTTGTTGCAAAGATGGGTAATCTATTGGAAGTTATCAAAATAAAACTGCAGCCTATTTTGATAGCTTCCAAGAGATGACCCACCTATTGCAACAGGTGGAATATCTGTTGTAAGATATTAAAATAGGTCTTTCAATAGATTCCCCATCTGTTGCAACTGATGAATCGGCTATGGGAATAAGACATAATAACTCTTCCAATAGATAACCCATTTGTTGCAACAAATGGAGCACCTGCTGGAAGAAATCAAACTAGTAGCAAGACTATTTTGATTTCTTCCAACAGAAGACCCATATGTTGCAACAAGTTGTGCATCAGTTGCAACAAATGGGCAATCTATTGCAATAGATGGGTCATCTACTGTAATATTTTTGTAGTGTGTTGTATTTATTGAATTTTGTGTTGCCTTTTCTTTAAAATTATGCAGACATCAATTGTAAATTTGTTTTGGTTTTCTCTTGTTTGTAGGTAAAATATGTCTCCCAAAAGAAAAGAAAGTGAAAGTGTATCACTTTTTGACTAGCTAACAAAAAAGGCTAGAGTACAGATGGATTTAGAGGAGCTTCCTAAACAATCTATTTTAGAAAAAGTGATGAATCAGAAAGGTATGATGACAAAATTAAGAAAGATGGTAAACCTAAGGAGAAAGATATTGAGGGAGGTGGAGAAGGTTCTATCGAGGGTGGTAGGGAAAATAAAAGTGAGGAGAAAGAAGTTAAAGATAAATAAGAAGAGGAGGAAGTAAAAAGTAAGGAGGAAGATAGATCTTTCAAAGAGAATGAGAAAGATAATGATAATGCATCATCAATGGGAGGTGAATTAAGAATGAGGTCATATCATGGTCCTTTCAAAACTATAAGTATTGACAGGTTTCAAATTAAGATTCCGATAGATAACCCTGAAGATTTAACGAGTGATTTTGTAGTTAAATCTATTATGGGGAAACATTTTGATGATTTTAGGAATATTATGAGGAAGAAAAAACTAGAGGATTTTTTTAGGCACAATTGCTTTGGATACTTTCTTAACCTACTTGAGGACAATAATGTCTGCTTTCAAACGAGCATGAAATATGGTCTTCTCAAGCAAAAGATCAAGTACATGGGTGATGATAAAGATTTGAAGAAGGGGGGCAACAGGATGGATAAAATCTAGATTAACTACTATGGCATGCCATTTGTTTTGGCATGAACGAGTTGTCCATAGTGACTTGCTTTAGATGACATCAACCAAAAGAACCTCTCCTCAATGAAACACACAACAAAAAGTCAAAGGCAAGAAAAACACCCAAACTACCACCATCAAATAAAGATAATACATTGTCCAAGCAACCACCCACCAAAACCAACAATAACAACAAAAAATAGAAGGATTGATGGACATTGTTGGACATGGCTACAAAGTCTTGATATGGATAAAATATCTCAAGAGTAAAGACATATCGAAGAAGTGTAGGGAGAAATTGTACTTAGTTTCATTTGCCCATTCCATTATACTGAAAAGAGACGTGAACAAAGTTATAGAAGATGATTTGTTGGTGCTTTCTTAATATTGGGATAAATTCAACATTTATACCTGGGATACGACAGGTACAAGTTGACTGTCAAATATTTATCGACAAACTACCCCCAAAGATGATCAACTTATACGGCTTTCCATAGGCTTTCATGGTAAAATTAATCACTATTTGTTACTCTTGCATTAATTTATATTAAATAATTATTATGACTTTTTTTGTTTGCTTATTTTTTTACATATTTTAGGCATGGTCATTTGAAGCCATTCCTCACCTTTGAAAGTAGGTCAAGGATTTCCAAATAAGGTTTATCATCCAAGGATCCTTAGGTGGTGGCTGGAAAGCACAACACAAAAATTAAGGAGGTTGATATCTTTAACCCTTCAAATGATACATTAAGTCTTCTTTCAAGTAGAATAATTTGACTCAAAAGAAGATATTAAAACAAATGTGCCATCTGTTATAATAGATAAAACAACTGTTGTAATTTATCTTAATAGATTACTCATCTATAGCAACTGGTGCAACAGATAAGTAATCTGTTGCTACAAATGAGTCATATTTTATAACAGATTGCCCATCTGTTACTTTGGTTTTCTAAACCTGGCTTTACAGATTACCCATCTACTATAACTTATACAACAAATGGGTAATTTGATGCAATAGATAGTTAAATTCTTGCAAAATATGAATCATCTGTTGTAACAGAAAGATCATCTATTGTATAAGTTATCTGTGTTACATATTACCCAACTGACTACAAATTATTATTTGATTTAAACATATCTACTTTTATTTACAGGTTGTGCATCCATGGATTGTACCTACTTAACAAAATTTGGGGATAAATTACTTTATTACTCTAGGTCGTATTCATATAATATCAGACCTAATGATGGAGTTTATAAAGAAGAAATTTGCTGGAGCAACGGCCATAAGAAGATCAGTTAGGTAAGGTCAGCCTCATGTTGAGGCTCTTCATGACCAACCTATTGGAATAGATTTGGTTGTTGCTTGTTGGGGTGTTGATGGTGTAGTTATTAATGTTGGTGGCATCCATGATTATGAGCATGTGGTGGATGCTCAAGTAAAAATAAATACATCTGAAACCAAACTTAACCTTCTAGAAGATGACGATTTCCCAGTCACCCCTTTCAGTGGTCTAGCTCACCCCTCTTCAAGATCATGTTCTCTTTGCAATGAGCTCTTTAAAAAATATATGATCTAATTGATGCTATCAATGAACTGAAATCCAAAAGGGGTATCATATCATCCAAGAAGGTTAGGGAGCCATACACCTTTACAGAGGAGGTTAGGAAGAAGAAAGAATAAATTGAACGTACTCTTAAATAAGAAATCAATAAAAATTGAAAATCCTCCTCCATCAAATATTGATAAAGTTCAGGTAACATTGAGAAAGGTGGAAATATACACAACCATTGGTACCAGTTGGCTGATGGCTCTGAGAGACTACAAGAATTCCAACAAAATTGCAAGGTACTTCATGATAAATCTACTTTTCTCCGAAGACTTCAAGACGATGAAAAATATAAATGAGTGGTATAAGGATAGGGAAAGTTTTTAGTTTTAATAACCTAACCTTCTTAGTCATCTTTTTTAACATATTACCCATCTGTTGCATAGGTTACAATAGATTGGGTAATCTGCTAACATAGGTTCAGAGAAGCTACGCAACAGATGAGTCATTTATTATAACAGGTGTTCATCTGTTGCATAAGTCATAGAAGATGGCTAATATATTGAAAAATTATGAGAACCTATGCAACAGATCGACCATCTATTGTAATATATTACCCATCTATTGCAACTTATGGACCATCTATTGCAATAATGGGCAATCCATTTCATCTTTCCATTTTTTTTAAAAAATTACTAACATACTTAAAAATTATCTTCTTTTATGACAACATGTTGATGAAATTCTCCGCCTTATGAGTGCAAGGCACCTCGCATATAGCTAAGCATATGATCCTTGCGATAGGATAATGAACCTCAACTTTTATAACTATTTCAAGAGTAGGTACTACATAACCTATACCAAAGCAAACACTCCAAGTGGCCTAGATCTTGATACGTTAATTTCAAGTTTAAATTTGATCAATATATGATTAACTATGTTAAAGGAAAGAGGCCATTATTATACGACATGAGTTAGATTGGGGCAAAGAGAATTCTTTCAGTCATGAACCTAGAAAAAATCATTATGTAACTCTTGAGATCCTCTTCCATAAGGGACCATTAATGCCTATGACTAAAACTTACCATGCTTCAAGGACCATAAGTTTTTCCCTATGGTGCAGCCATGATTGGAGTTGCTCCCCAAATTATTGGAGAAAAGTGACTTAATGAATGGCGACTTTCCAGAGGAAGTGTTAAAAAATGGACGTTTGAAGATAAAAAAGAAAATGGTCTATGTTGCTGGGATCCTATATGGAAGTTTGAAGCTTGAGTTTAAAAAAGAAAATGTAAGAGAATGGTGATAATTTTTACTCTAAGTTTTTAACTTAATTGTCTATAGTTTACGTTATGTCAATTTTTTTTAATTTTTATGATTGATGAAAATTGTATGGTTTTATTAAATTTGCAAACTTATGAATTAGTACAAAAATAATGCAATAGATGATATATCTATTGCAATAAATGTCACATTTATTGTAAATTATCAAACAGGTCTTCCTACTTATTTGAATTATTGTAATAGATTGACTATCTGTTGTAACAGATGGTTCATCTATTGTAATAGTAATATTATTTTAATTTATTCCAATAGATGAACCATCTATTTCAACAGATAGTTCATCTGTTGGAACAATTCAAACCTGTAGAAGACCTATTTGATAACTTTTAATAGATGTGACATCTGTTACAACAAATCGATTGTCTAGAGCAATATTTGAATGTACTATTCCATTTCAATTAATAAGTTTAAATCTAAGGATGAAATAAAATTCATAGACAAAATAAAATAAATTTAAGCCTTCGTAAATTACATTAAATTAAATAAATCAATCAATAAATAAAATGTAAAAAATTATTATGGGTACAAATGATAGATATTTACAGTATACAACAATTCTTAAAGACAGTTTATTACTTTGACAGACTCAAGCTATAAAGATCTACTCAATATTGACAAGTTGTTCTTTATTCGGTGCTATGGAATTCAACTTTGGTCGTCGTGAATCTTTCATGTCGCTTGTGTACAATTTCAAAACCTTTGCTTCTCCAAATTTCTATAAAAGAGTAGCATATCTTTTACGGAATAATCTGGAATAAAGTCCATCATTTGAAACTTGTAATACATCACTCAAATACTTAGCATAAGCGACAACAAAAAGTCCACAATTTTCCTATTTGTAAAAATCAGATAATCTATATCTTGTAATTAATGTAAAAGTTGTGAAATTTATGAAATGAAACTAAATCATGATACTTATAGGCTACAATTGGATTGTTGAGCAATTTCTTCAACATATTCTACATCAAATGGATAACTTATTTTATCCTAGTATACTTTAATCGTACACCAATCAGTAATATTTTGGTCAAAAAGGCCACTTATATCAAGGTAAGTAGGCAATATTTTGTCTAGCTTTCGTATCTCAGACGATGGTCCAGAACGTCTCCTTTATGACATCGAGTCATAAACTCAGATGTACCTCTATTTTAGAACAACGATAGCTAACACCCAATGGAACTCATCACCATAATATATTGGGATGTACACTTGATACACTAAGTTCCAAGTAAGCTAGCTAGAATGCTAAAACCGTTGATGATGTTTATTAAACATTCCTCATTTTGGGGAACTTCCAACTATTGTTGAAAAATATCGTGGGCCTTATTGATGTAAAATTTGAACAAATATTTGTATGTCGTGTATCTATATTATTGTTATGTTAGCAATTTGGCCTTCTTTCAAAGGTAGTAAAAAATGACATCGATGTGTTGTATATTTTAGATTAAGTAATAATAAAATTAGTAAACATACACAATTAAATATAGTGTTATATATATGTATATGGGATTTAAAACTCATCATTCCAGCAAGTTTGGGGCTGTGACATCAAATAGAACCAATTCTTCATTCTGAGATGTGCAATAACAAAGTCGAACATATCAAAACCAAGACCCGATTGGTTCACTTTGTAGTGTTCATCTTTTCTGCATGATTTATATGTGTTAATGTCATGTTCTTACAACAAGAATTGTATAAATCAATGTTTTTAAAAATGATTTATGTACCTATTGGCATGAAGCTTCTTTAACAACCCATCGACAATCTATTCAGAATAGTCGTTGATCAAATTTTTTAGTTTTTTGGAGCCTCGCCTAAGAGTTTAATCCTTAAAACAAATAATTCTTCCATTCTTCCAGATTGACATACTTCACTTTTTTTTATCATCTTTGGAAGCAGTTGAGGGATTATCAACTATGGTATGCTGTTCAACAGTAGCTTCTACTTCGACATCCACATGGAAAGCTAGAATTATCAGTGCTAGTCACAGAGATACAAAAAAATTAAAAAGATAACTCGTCAGTTGGAGGAACTCAAATAGGTCTTCCTAATATTTTAATTTGTTCCAACAGATTTCCAATCTATTGTAATAGACGTCTCATTTGTTTGAACAAACTAAAATAGTAGGATTTGTCCCAACAGATGATCCATCTGTTGGAACATATAGGCCATCTATTAGAATAAATAAAAATAGGAGAAAGACCTGAATGACAATTTTCAACAGATGGCCCATCTATTGAAATAGATGAATCATCTGTTGGAACAAATAAAATAGTTGAGAAGTCTTGATGTAATTCACCCAAAAAAATAACATATGTGTAGCAATAGATGGGTCATCTGTTGGGACAAATTAAAATAATTGCAAACCTGTTTGATTTCCTCCAATAGATGAGACATATATTGCAACATATAATGTATTTGATGAAACAAGTTAGTCATCTATTGCAATAGATGTCTATATTTGTTTGATAATTTTCAGTAGATGTGTCATCTGTTGAAACAAATATGTAGTCTATTTGTTTGTTGGAACATAAGTTAAATATTCACCTTCTCCAGTTCATGCTGCTCTCATCTGGACTTTGTACATTGCTCAAAAGTGCAAGACAAAGATAACAGAATAACAATTTTGCTTTATTCAATGCCTTGGAAATTTCTTTTCTTCTCATCTTAACCGCATTAATCTCTAATGGAGTGTATGGGTATGGAATCCTCTTTGATGGAATTACACCCCTAGTAAATGTCAATTTCTTTATACAAGTAGTTAATGCATTAATATCATTAATCACTTCATCATGTTTCGCCTAGGAGTGACACTATATGTAAAAAAAGAATGATCATAATCATAATGGTTTGTCATTTCAAAAACTGCAAGAGGAGCATCATTAGCCCCTACAAAAACACCACTACCACTGCCACTACCACTACCACTACCACCACCACCAACTCCATCACCACTAACATCATCAATAACAACAAGCCTACCCTCCAAAATTGTTTTTCTTGTGATGGTTGTTGCTACAAACAATTCCTTTTTTATTCTACCAATGACCTTAGGGTCTGATAAAGTTTGCACAGACTATAAATTAAGAAAAAATGGCATCTTCAAATTCTCAATTGGTCGAAACTAGCCACGGATGTACAATCTAAAATAAATCAGTACATATATTAGAATGATAATTAAATTATTTAAAAAATTATTAATTAAAATAAAAACTTAATTAGAATTAGACGTATTGCACCCTTTGGAGGGTTGAAGAGATCAAGATATTTTGCTTTTTATCAGTTTTGACCGATAACCATCTCTAAATTCTTAGACATAAAAATTCTTCTTGGTAGTTCACTTGTTGTCTTAAATAAGGAATGACTTCAAATGATCAAGTCTATAAAATAATGCCAATAAATTAAAAATACTATTCAATAAATAATAAATGAATCATAATAAAAGAAATATTTACCATGAAAGCCCATGGAAAGCCATATAAGTTGACTGTCTTTGGCGTTAGAGGAGTTAACAAATATTTGTCTATCATTTTGAAGCTTTTATAACCCCAAAAATAGCTGTTAAATGGCTCAAGATCCTCTGAGATCTTTATTAAATCAAGTGGTATATTGTTGTTGATGTCTCTTGCCCAAAGAATATTATGTACAAACTGAACCAAGTACAATGATTGCTTGTGCTTCGTTGTAATTCTTTTACCTTTCAACGATTCTATCAAATTTTTATTTTTGAAGCTTGGACCAACAAGGAACAACAACTCATCACCATCACTTGACTTGCCTTTGCCTTTTTTGGTATGAAGGGTGTATTTTTTTTAGGTTAGAATAGGTATAGGTTGAGAAGGAGGATAACATTTTAGTCTAGTAACTATGGCAAACTCCTTCCAACCAAAACAAACAGTCATGCCACAATAATTTATCCATACCTCATCCATTTTATCTTTATTTTCATACATAAATCTACGCTTGAGAAGAACCTATACCATGGTTATTTGGAAATGAGCATTTTTGTCTTCTAACAAATCAAGATATTGTGGAAAGTAGTTATCCCTAAAATAAACATCCAATTTTTGGACTTGAAGTACTTTTCTAAAGGTATCAAAAGATTTTCCCATGGCTGACTTAACCATGAAATCACCAATTAAATTCGTGGCACTATCATACTACATTCTCACAAAATAACTATCAATGCTGAAGATTTTGACCAACTCTTCAATGAAAGGGCTATTAGAATTTAGATCATCTCTTATGAAACATTCCTCATCTCCATGTGCATTATCTTCTGCTTCTGATTAAGATAACTCTCGTAAAGAAAGCTCACAAAGTGGTGAATTTATCCTACCTGCTTTACTTATTCCTTTAGTTAGACTTGATTGAGTTTCTTTTCTTTTGGGAGTCATATTAACTAAAAATAAAAGAAAAATAAAAAATATTATAATTTATTAATGCATTGTTAAAAAAGGATAATATTAAATCTAACAAGTACAACACAGTAAAATAATAGTTCAAATAGGAGAGTTCTACATTGTTGAGAGAGAGAGCAGAGGGAAGAAAGGAGAGAGATGGTTAATTTAGAAAGGAGATGGGTATGGATTGATTAATATTTTTAAAAATATTAGTAAGAATTGAAAATATAAATCAAGTCCACAATTAACTTAATCAAGTTTCCTAATTATGTTTGACCCTTTAAGTTGGTCTATGTCACCAAGAGCACATTCAAGTCTCAAAAGACACCTTTCCTTCAATTTTCTCCAAATACTTGACCCCTAGTCCAAGAAATACATATTTACGTAATAGTCCTAATGTTAATACTCTCTCTCAAGGTGATGCATATATGATAATGCCCAACTTGCCAATCATTGCATGAAGACCTTCTCTGTTATAATCTTGGTAAGTACATCTGCTAGCTGACTTTCAGACTTGACAAATAAAAAATGTATAATCTTTTGATCTAACTTCTCCTTACTGAAGTGTCGATCATTTTCAACATGCTTAATGTGATCATGTTAAATAGGATTCTGTTTTATTTGAATTGTGGCCTTGTTGTCACAGAACATGAATAAGATTTTATGTTATTTGAATTGTGGCCTTGTTGTCACAGAACAAATTTCATAAGTCCCCATGTACTTAATTGCAAGATCCTTCAGAACATATTTAATTGATAATAGCTCACACATGGCATTGTCCATCCCTTAAAATTATGCTTCTGCACTAGACCTCGTGACAACCTTTTGCTTTGTACTTCTCCATATGATAAGATTGCCTTTGACAAAAGTAAGATACCCTATTGTTGATTTTCTAGTCAATTACTCTCCTTCCTCATCTGCATCTATATAGCCTTCGATGATAGTTTTCTCATTCCTTGAGAAAATAGCCTTTTACCCAAAGTTTTTTTCAAGTATTACAAAATCCTATGAACAACGTCTATATGATTATCTATTGGGTTCTTCATGAACTAACTCACAACACTTACACCATAAGAAATGTCTGGCCTTGCATGGGTCAGATAGATTAAGTTCCCTACTAGATGTTGATATCTACCTATATTTCTTATTTTCTATGATGAAGAGCTCCCGAGTCTATAGTGTGTCTCCAAAGGTGTTTTAATTAATTTGCAAGCTAGCATCTTGTATCTATCAACAAGTCTAGTACATATTTTCTTTGAGAAAGGAAAATTTCCTATATCGACCTTGATACTTCAATTCCTAGAAAATATGCCAATTGTCCTAGGTTTTTCATTTGAATTTTTAATGCCAAAAACTTCTAAAGTTGATCCATTTCATCAGAATCATTTCCTGTCAAGACCATTTCATCAACATACACAATCAATGTTGTTAGCTTCCCTTTGTTTGTGTTTTATAAAGAGAGTGTGATCAGAGTTACTCTGTTTATAATCCACTGATGCCATAGCAGATATGAGACATCCAAACTATGTCCGTGGTGATTGTCTTAACTCGTATAATTCCTTTCTTAGTCTGCTTACCTTATTTATAGAAATGTGCTCCTACATAATTTTGGGTGGGATCTCCATACAAACTTATTCATCCAAGTCTCCATTTAAGAATGGATTTTTACGTCAAATTATTTCAACAACCAATCTCTCTTTGCTGCAAATGATATGAATAGTACTGAGTTTAGCCACTGGTGCAAATGTTTCCTGATAGTCCATTTTGTACTTCTGTGTGTATCCTTTTTCTACCAACCTCGCCTTATACATATCAATACTTCCACCTACTTTAAGCTTTACAGTATACACCTATTTACACCTGATAGTCCTCTTTTCTTTAGGTAGTGAGACTAGTTCCCAAGTTTGATTTATTTGCAAGGCCTTCATTTCTTCATTCATTGCCTTCCTCCATTGTGATTTTGCTAATGATTTTCACACACTACTAGTAATAGACACTTGGATAATTTATTAACATAGAGCATATGATGTTGCTAATCTTTTGGTGGAGGTATAATTACTGATGGGATATTTTAAATTGGCATTAAGATTAGGTTTATATTTTATTCTTAGTATGTCTTTATTTTTTCTTAGTGGATAGAGAGAAAGAGGAGGATAAGAGTCACTAGACAAAGTTACATGATTTAAATAATCATGTTGAACATTCTAAGAGGACTTATTGGTTAATAGAGTGGTTGTTGTAATTTTTAGAACAATTCTTCATTTTCTTCATTTGTGGCTTCCGAAATTTTATTTTCTTCTTCCTTGGTTCATTGTTATCTTCATGTAAGACTACATCTTGTTCCAAGATAACAATACATGAATTGAATATTTCCTCATGAGCTTCTACTTCAAGGAACTCTATTTCTTCCCCTAAAGCTCAGTTCATTCTAGTACTTTCTCTATCATTCTCCCCTGCAAGAGATAAGGATGTTACTACACATTCATAATAAGGTTTCAACTCATGGAAAGATGTATCAAGAGTAACATATAATTTATTATTTCATGGATTATAACACCTGTATCCTTTCTAAAATTCTGAATAGCAAACAAACACACACCATCTTGCATATGGCTCCAATTTTCCTTCCAGAGCTTTAGGAATGTGTGAAAACCGTGCAACCAAATAGTCTTGGATTTAAGTTTGATAGATGTGAAGAGAATAAAGAGAATGGATCTTTTGCTATGGAGTCTCAAAGTTAATGATTCAAGAAATAACTCGATTAATAAGATAAGTCACAGAATTAACCGCTTCCCTATAATAAATAATTGGCATATTCATGCCAAAGAGAGATGCAAGAGCAATCTCCATAATTTATCTATTCTTTCTTTATGCTAGGGCATTTTGTTTTGGTGTGTATGTGAAAGATGTTTGATGAAGTACACCTCATTATATAAGGTATTCATTTATGTAGATTACATAAATTCCATGGCATTGTTAGATTGCCAAACACAGATTTGTTGTTGATATTGAGTGTGTACCATACTATAAAAATCTTTAAACGTAATATATGCATCACACTTCTTCCGAAGTAATGATATCCATGTCATTCTAGAACATTTATCTATGAATAAATAAATAAAGAGATTGAGCCATAGATTCACTATTAAAGGGCCCCAAATATCAAAACGCATAACAACAAAAGGCTCAGAATATTTATTCAAACTTGATAAATATGGATGATGTTTTTTTGCTAATTCAGAAATTTTACAATAAAATATGATCTATCTAAAACTAATTTTTTTTTTGTTTGAGTTTATAAAGATAACTAAACGAGATATGTTCGAGCCTCCTATGCCATAACCATATATTGTCCCATGCCTTCTCAATCCCATGTATGTGGAATAAATGACTGAGTTTCTTCTCTCTATCTTTAGTTAATTCTAGAAAGTAGAGATTTCCTCACTTAACACCATAACTAAGAGTCCCCCAAGTCAGAATGTCCTAAAAGATACAAAAAAGGCCAAAAGTTTACAGTATAATTGAGAGAGGAGGTAACTTGGCTAACAGATAGAAGATTATGGTAAAGATTAGGTACAACTAAAACGGTTTCAAGTTTTGAAGTATATAACAGGAAAACTAGTCCTTCTTCTATAACCGGAGAAGTACCTCCATTAACGTTTGAAATAAAAGGTAGAGAAAATGGTTCTAATCATTGTAATTCATCTCAGTCTTAGGTCATGTGATCATATACTCCACTATCAATAATCCAAGTACTAATCGTAGAAGGTGAAGTATTATTAACTTTGTTATTACTAGTAATAACTGACTATGTCATATTGACATGAGGTTATATTTTACTATTATTTTTTGGCTGACTAATTCCTGATATAGTTGTGGCTGCAACTCTGTTTGGAATGAAATTGTGTGGTTTCTTTGAGAAATCCCATCAACTTGGATAGTCAATGATCCCGTAGAATCATGGTTTTGAGTGTCCTGGTTTAACACAATGGCTACTAGTAAGATTATTCAGCTTACCAGATGACTGATTAGTTCGACCTTTGATGAGTGGTGATTTTACCACTCATTTGCACTCATTTTTCATGCATAGTACCTTGTCTCAAATGAGTAAATAAGTCATAGTTGGGATTTAATGCACTAATATCCACTCGTTGTAGGTATAGGAGTTAAAGATATGAAAAGATATGGATTGGATCTTGAAATGATCAAAAGGGAGCAGAAAAAGTACAGCTGAAGACCTACGGTGAACTAACCTCGGTTACTGTGGTCGCGGTCCATGGGCCGCGGTCGCATTCAGTCAATATGGTCAATCAACTGCGATCGCGAAAGTCAATCATGGTCACATATCCGTGGTCGTGGCTAAACTTGTGTGATCGCGTCTTGGCGGAAATGTTAGCCTAAGGGCAAAACTATAATTGTACGTGCTGATCCCAATTTGAACAAAAAGACTTAAGCCCTAATGGGATGTATCATTCAATTCCATCACATTCCTTCTTCCCTAATATTCCTCTAGTTTAGCTTTGGGTTTTGTAGACTCCATTTTTGGAGAAGAAAATATTTTATAAATTTTGGATGAAGAATACATTGGAGACTCTCCATGTGGAAGATTTGCTCATTTCCAGTGTTGATATTGTGGAGGAGCCAAGTTTGAAATACATTCGCTTAGATCTACCACAAATTAATTCAATGGAGATTATGGGATATCTGTGCTTATTTATTTTATATGTAGCTAAACCTCCCTCTTAGGGTTATGTGTGTATAGGGATTAAAGTGTGTGTGGGTTGTTATTGTTAGCATTTATTTGGTAGTTCATGTTTATGGGTTTTATTATTGCTATGATAATTTGGTTGGGATTTGATGGGTGAAAGCTACAAATACCCACATGGGTTTGATGGGTAAAAGCTCCACGCTCTAGAAAACCCAAGGCTATCTTCGAAAAAAGGGTTTTGGGTGAACCTTAAGAATCTATATCATCATTGAAAGATGGCTGTGGAGACCAAAGCAATGATAGACAATTATATGTGTAGTTTCCTAATTCTCACTATCTTAGAAATAAGGGTGAAAGTGAGGTTGACTATGGTTTGGGTGTCATCCTAGAAATAGGGATGCCTTGATTGAGGTTATGGTTGCTAATTGTTGAAAACGCCCATTAGGTATTCGAAAGGATCAATGGGTGAAAGTTTGATGTTTTGTTGAAAGACTAGCATCAAAATCTATAACCTAACCAACCCATATTTGATTTACTAAATTGATATTGATGACTAACTCCCATATGTCACTCTCTTAGTAATGCATAATCCCAAGATCCGTGCATAGTTGTTAAAACTCTAATTATTCAGAGCCCCGAATTTATACTAGAAAATCCCAAAAAGAAACATTAGTGTAGGAATTCACCCCCCCCCATTTTACCTTTTTGTACCATTTGTTTGAATTTAACTAGTAACTATCATTTCAAATTAATTTGATCGCCACTCACATTGTTCCTCATGGATTCGACCTCAACTCCAAAGTTGGGTAAATATATTCACGACGACTGCCTTGCACTCAAATTGACATGTAAGTTAAGTGTTATCAACCTCTAAAAGGACTGCTATGATGGAAAATCATGGATGAATTCTCATGAATCAACTGAGCACTTCCCATAGTCTGCATTTGTTGAGCTTCTCTTCTGACATAAGTATATGTACTTTCAAGATAATGACATGATCTAAACCAGAGCTTTTTCGTAATGGGCATCTCAAGCCCAACATAAACAAGGACCGGAGATCATTCCGCTATCCAATCCAACCAACCAACATATATATTGCAAGTAGGATGAGTTCCGAACATATAACAAGATAAGGTGATTAACAATACAAAGACTTTGGGATAGGTCTAAAACCATGACCAATCCAAATAAGTCTAACCATATAATGCCCAACAAAAAACTATTACAAAATCAAAATAATAACCAAGTCCATATCCATACCATAACGTACCCAAGTCCACAGTTTGTCCATACAAAGCCTCCAAAAGAAATCAAAGAATTTTAGGACAGGTCATGTCCCCGAACATAGCCAAAACCAGTGTCCAACTCTAAGACAATAAAGACATAAGAAAAATCAAAGCAAGAAATGGAGACTTTCGAAGTATGGAAACTCACCACTTCAAGTCTACACAAGCTATTCCCGAGTCCAATTACTAAGTAGGAGGTGTAAGAATATGACCAACACTTGCATCACATGGGGATAAAATGTTGAAGACGTTTAGCAGTCGAAGCTCTAGTATGTAACTCAAGGATAAGGATAAAATAATGCCAAGAGTTAAACTCTAATCAACCAATGCATATAACCAATGAAATATATACATATACATATATACTATGCTGGCGTAGGAAACAAGATTAGCATGGACTTTGAAAATCTTAACCTGGGCTGTATAGCATGACCGTCATCAAACAACACCCATGGGCTAGATGGGCCCAACTATCCCCTAGCTGGAAGGGCCCCAGTGCGTGTAGCCACACGAATCAGAGAATATCCATAACCGTATATTCCAAGATGGGAGACTCGAACCTCCTGACATAATCAAGGTGACTTGTGCACTAATACATGTATTATGGGGGACTCAAAACTCCCATTTAAATATTCATTTGGGGGACTCAAACCACCCGATCACACTAGAAAACTCCCAGTTTCTAGTGTTAGTCCTTCGGACTCCACTTTTGTGGCTTGGCTATGCATCCCGCTTTTAAATCCCAATTTAAAACCAACATTTCACATACACAACCATTAAGATGATTACTTACCAATGGCATATCGTTGGTATCGTAATGCCAACACCACATGCAGGCGTACAACATTCCATTACCATTACCAACCATTAAATGATTCATTTGACTTTGGGTTCGGAACCCATTGTTTAATAAAGAAACTTATTCAATTCAAAGTTTAGGGACTCGAAAACATTGTCTAACAAAGATATAATTCAAGTTAATGTTTAGGGACTCAAACCCTTTTTGCCAATTAAACCACTAAGGTTACCAATTAAATCATAAAATAGTCAACAAAGACTTTACAAAACTATTTACCAACCATTCATATTCATTAGGACAATGCCTTAGTTCATAACATCACTAACATGTGAATAATTTATTCTCCTAGGCATTTTCACAAATACTTTGAGGGAATACCTTTACCAAGTCCATAACCAAAGTAAAAACCATCAAGTTTAGGGTAATACATGATCCATTTTTTAAACCACAGTTACCAATCACCCACACATGCAAACCATCATAAAAACACGTATGACTGAAAGTTAAACCAAGAGTAAACAATAATCAACCAAATGCAATGAAACCCTCAAGTTTGGTTTTCAAAACCACCATTTATGAATAATAAACAAGCTTTAAAACACATGATATTTATGAACTAAAAATGAGAGAAGAATCACATGCCTTATTCACAAAGATTCACGGAAGAAACTTGACTCTTGAGCCTCTATGTAAATATACCTTTGAAGAACCTAAACTGTACCACATCATATGACTAGTATGAACAAGTCGTATGATGTCTAGAAAGCTCAACTTAGAAAATTTGCTAAGGGTCCAAAGCCAAGATGTTTTAATTCTCCACCACTAGGATCATTCGTCCTCGAATGATAGGTAAGGCAAGCACAAGCATGAGTTAACACATTATTACACACCAAACTAACATTTAACCAAGTTAGAAAAACAAAGACATGAAACAAAGATATTAAGAACAACACTTACCTCAAGCACAAATTTTCAGAACGGGGAACAAATGCGGATACTTGGCTTTATGTCCTCTTTCGCTTCCCAAGTAGCTTTTTCAACCTTGTGGTTCCTCCAAAGAACCTTCTGCAATTGAAGGACTTGACGACCCAAGATCTTAACCAGGACGACCTCATAAGATAAGGAATTCGAGATACACAACCCTTCCTAAGGAGCAACCAATGGCAGATTACCTACACACTTTCTCAACATAGGGATATGGAAAATCGGATGAATGGAGCTCAAACTAGAAGGTAAGTCCAATTCAAATGCAATATTTCCAACCCCTTTCACGATCAAGTAAGGAACAACATACAGAGGAATTAATTTCCCCTTCTTACCAAACCATATCACTCCCTTCATGGGAGATACCCTTAAGAACACCCAATCCCAACATTAAACTCCAACTCCCTACACCTCAAATCTGCATAGGATTTTTGGCGACTTTGAACAGCTTTCAATCGATTGCTAATCACCTTCACCTTCTCCAAGGATTGGTGAACCAAATCAGGGCCAAACAACTTACCTTCACCAACCTCATACTACCCAATAGGAGAACGACATTTCCTACCATACAATGCTTCAAAGGAGCCATATCAATGCTTGAGTGATAACTATTATTATAAGAAAATTCTATCAAAGGCAAATGGTCGAACCAACTACCACCATAGTTAATCACGTAAGCATGAAGCTTATCTTCCAACATCTAGATGGTCCTCTTCGCTTATCCATTCGGCTGAGGGTGGAAAACTGTTCTAAGGCACACTTTAGTTATCAACCTTTCTGAAATGACATCCAAAAATGTGATAAGAACGGATTAGCATAATCTGAAATGATAGAAAATAGAGCACCATGCAACTTCATAATCCTTGCAAGATACAACTTGGCATATTCCTCCGCCGAATAGCTAGTCCTCATAGGAAAGAAATAAGCAGACTTGGTCATCCTATCCACGGTGACCAAAATTAAATCATACTAATTTTGAATCTGAGGATGAACAATAACAAAATCCATATTAATCACCTCCCACTTCTATTCGGGGAACTCTATCTATTGGTACACACCCTCGGGTCTCATATGCTCAACTTTCACTTGTTGGCACACCATACACTTAGCCACATAGTTAGATATGTCTCACTTCATATTATTCCACCAATAGAACTCCTTAAGACCATGATACATTTTCATAGAACTAGGATGAATAGAATAATGAGATCCATGAGTTTCGGCCAAAATCTTTTCCCTCAATCCATTGACATCGAGAACACATAGCATACTGTAGTACCTCAAGATACCATCTCTATCAATCACAAAGTCAACAACCTTTTGCTGACCTATATTTCCTCTAATCTTCATCAAATCAAGATCCAATATTTGGCTTTCTTTTATTTCAGCAACAACAGATGCTGCTATATCTAATGCACAAACACACCATCATTCTTAGAGTCTGTGAGACGAACTCCAAGACTAGCCAAATAGTGAATATACGTCACCAACTCCTATTTATCCTCATCCAAATGAGCTAGAATCCCCTTGAATAACCTTCTAAGAGTATCAATAACTACGTTAGATTTACCTGGATGGTAGTGAAGACTCATATTATAATCTTTCAGTAACTCAAGCCTCCTCCTTTGCATGAGATTTAACTTTTTCTAAGAAAATACATATTGTAGGTTTTTATGATTAGAAAAGATATCAACATAAACCCCATAGAGATAGTCACACCATATCTTCAATGCAAATACCACAGCTAACAACTCCAAATCATGGGTAGGGCAATTCATTTCATAAACTTTCAATTGCCTAGAAACATAAGCCATTACCCTACCATGCTGCATCAACACATAACCAAGCCCAACACGTGAAGCATCTAATACACTGCAAAGCCCTCATTTCCCTTGGGCAGGGTCAAAACCAGAGCTGAAGTCAACTTATCCTTCACTTCTCAAAACTACAGTCACATGCATTCGACCATAAGCACTTAACCTTCATCTGGGTTAACTTAGTCAATGAGGTAGCTATAGTCAAAATACTTTCCATAAATCTCTTATAGTAACCAGATAAAACCAAAAAGCTCTGAATATCGGTTGGAGTCGTAGGTTGGGGCCACTTCTTAACCACTACAACCTTTTGTGGATCTACCATGATCTCTTCACTAGAGATAACATAACCATATAAAGTCACAGCCTTTAAGCAAAACTTACACTTAGAGAACTTGGGATACAAACTCTAATCCTACAAGGTCTGTACTACAGTACATAGGTAATTAGTGTGATCCACCTTAGTCTTAGAGTAGACCAAGATGTCATCATTGAAGACAATGACAAACAAATCCAAAAACTAATGGAAGACCCTATTCATCAAATCTATGAACACTGTCGGAGCATTGGTCAACCCAAAAGACATAACTAGGAACTCATAGTGACCATACAGGGTTCTGAAGCCAGTCTTAGGGATATCCACTTCCCTAATCTTAAGCTGATAATAACCAGATCTAAGATCAATCTTAAAGAAACACTTTGTACCTTGAAGCTGACCGAACAAGTTGTCGATCCCAGGAAAAGGATATTTATTCTTTATCGTTACCTTGTTCAATTATCGGTAGTCAATATACATCCGAAGGGAACCATCTTTCTTACGCATGAATAACACTGGTTCACCCCACAAAGACACCCTAGGATAGATGAAATCCTTATCTAAAAGATCCTTTAATTGCTCCTTAAGCTCCTTCAACTCTATCGAAGCCATTCTATATGGAGGAATAAAAATTGGACAAGTGTCCGGATCAAGATCAATCCCAAAATCAACCTCCCTATCCGGAAGAACTCTAGTAAGTTTATCAGGGAATACCTCTAGAAATTTATTTACCACCAGAACTAAATATAAAGAAGGAACCTTCGAGTTAGAATTGTTAACCTAAACTAGATGATAGAGACACCCCTTGGAGATTAATCTTCGAGTTCTCAGATATAATATGGACTTTGCCTTAGGAGCTAGGGAACCACCCCTCACTCAATAATGACTCATTAGGAAATTTAAAGATAATCTTACAATTCCGATTATCTAGAAATACATAGCATGAGTATAACCAATCCATCCCTAATATAGCATCAAAAACTACAATATCTAATTCAAACAAAACCACCAAAGTTTCTATACTACTAATAGATACCACACCTCCCCTATAAACTCTTTTAGCAATAACTGAGTCACCTACTGGGGTAGAAATAGAAAAAAGGTTGGAAACACACTTAGGACCAAAATCAAAATGCACAGCCACAAATGGGGTCACATTAGAAAGAGTGGACCCTGGATCAATTAAATAATACACATCATAGGAGAAAAGTTTCAACATACCAGTAATTACATCGGGAGATGCCTTACAATCCTAGCGAGATGCAAGAGCATATAACTAATTCTGACCTGTTCTTGTACGAGAAGCAAAATCAGATGCAGAAGTAGCACCCTTTGGTGCAGGAGCAGATGAAAAGGAAACCAGAACCTTGTTAGTCCTAGAAGCCATTCTAACAAGATAATCACGCTGCATATGACCAATTTGACCATAATAAAAAATTTGTTCTTTCTTTTCTCACATAACCCATGGTACGACAGCCAATAAAATCTACAAGGAGAGTGGGGTAGAGTCAACTAAGCCCCAGTAGCCTGAAATTGGGCACCCTATGCCTGGGACTCAACATCATGCTAAGATCAATAATCACTTTACAACTTTGGGTAAGGAGCACTAGCTGTGGAGAAAAAACTAAAACTCCTCCACTTCTTCTTTGGCCGTTTATCACCATTTTTACCACTCTACTCAGAAAGCCTAAATTTTTCCCCTATCTCTTAATAATCTTAGCCTACTTTCTTTTTTATTTGTCCACTTGCGGCATGTACACCACCAACCTAGAGATGCTTATTTCCTTGATCAACAAAGTAGCCTTACTCTTAAGGATCAACTCACAAGACAATCTCGAAGAAAACTTATGCATTCTAGCCCTCATGCTAGAGACCAACTCAAGTGTATACCTGGGCAACTTATGAAATTTCAAGGAATACTCCTTGACATACATCCTACCTTGTATCAAATTCACAAACTCTTCCTCTTTTTCCTTCCTTAACTCCCGAGGAAAGAAGCGGCCAAGAAATGCACTAGAGAAATCCTTCAACAAGGTAGAACCAATATCCTTTCTCCTTGACTGTTCCCACTCTTTATACAACTAGTATGACACATCTTTTAATTGGTAGGAAGAAAACTCAAAACCTTCTACCTTCGAAGCATGTATAATTTAGAAAATCTTCTCCATATCACCAATGAAACTTTGAGTTCCTTCTCAACCTTTATAGCAGTAAACATAGGAAGATGCAACCTCACAAATTAGCCAACCTTTGTAGCCTCAAAAAATAGAGTAACAGGAAAACCTTACTCTTATAGAGAAGCTACTAACTAAGTCAACAGAGTAATGAAATGATGGAACTCAGCATTAGTAGCCTCTCCTTGAGGCGACTTAGTATGAGTATCACTCTCAGGAGTAGGATCAGGTGGGATAGGTGGAACCCTATAAGGAAAGTCAGATGCAACAACTCTTATCTGGGTTTGGACTCCAAAAGTAGAGCGTGTCCTATCTCCCATCAACATTGTCACTAGTTAGGACAGAGGAGTTTGCATGAACATCAGATCTTCTTTGAGGCATGATTTGAAAGATAAGAAAATAGAAATCAAAAAAATCCAAGACCTTAAACTCTATAGCTTGAAGTAAGATAACAAGAAAGGGAAGCATTCCAAAATATCTCATAGCCTCTCTCTTATAAGTGAGGCACGCTACACATCCATAAGCGAGACTCTACTTGACATGAATTTGTGGACACCCAACTAACCATGAACCTAGGGATATGATACAAATCTTGAAATGACCCAAACCAGGGATTTGTCGTAATGGGCATCTTAATCCCAACAAGGATCGAAGATTACCATGCTACCCAATCCAACCAACCAACATATACCCTGAGTTGGATGAGTTCTAAACATATAACAAGATAAGGTGATTAACAACACAAAGACTTTAGGATAGGTCCAAGACCATGACCAACCTAAACAAGTCAAACCGTCTAATGCCCAACCAACAACTATAACAAAACAAATATAATAACCAAGTCCCCAAGTCCACAGTTTGTTCATACAAAGCCTCTAAACAAAATCCAATAACATTCGATCAAAATATTCCCTCGATCATAGCTAAAACTAGTGTCCAAGTCTCAACCAATAAATACATAAGAAAGCTCAAAGCAAGAAATGGAGACTTTCAAAGTATGGAAGCTCACTAATTCAAGTCAACGCAAGTTGTTCCCGAGTTCAATCACTGAGTAGGAGGTGTAAGAATATGACCAACACCTGCATCACGTGGGGATATAGTATCAAAGATAGTTAGCAGTTGGAGCGCTAACATGTACCTCAAGGATAAGGATAAAATAATGCCAATAGTTTAATTCCAATTAACCAATGCACATAACTAATATAATATATACATATACATATATACCATGATGGAGTAGGGAACAAGATTAGCATGAACTTTGAAAACTTTAATCTGGGTTGTGTAGCATGACCTTCATAGAACAAGGTACCCATGAGCTATATAGGCCCAGCTCTCCCCTGACTGGAAGGACCCCGATGTATGTAGCCGCATGAACTAGAGAATATCCATAAAAATGTCTATATGAGGGAATAAAACCTCCCAGCATAATCAAGGTGACTTATGCACCAATACACATATTATGGGCGACTCGAACCTCCCATATGTATATTTATTTGGGGGATCCAAACCAATCGGTCATAAAGACACCCGTACCTGCTAGTGCGGTTTCCAGTGTTAGTCTTTTAGACTCTACTTTCATGGCCTAGCTGCACATCCCGCTTTTAATGCCCAATTTAGAACCAACATTTCACATACACAAATATTAAACTGATTACTTACCAAAGGCATATCATTGGTACTATCATACCAACACCACTTGCAAGCATACAACATGTCATTACCAGTAATAATCATCAAATAATTCATTTGACTTTAGTACTCAAACCCATTGTCTAACAAATAAACTTATTCAATTCAATGTTTAGGGACTAGAACCCATTGTCTAACAAAGACATAAATCAAGTTAATATTTAGGGACTCAAACCCTTTTTGCCAATTAAAATACCAAGGTTAACAATTAAATTATAACATGGACAACAAGACCTTTAGAAAACCATTTACCAACCATTTATATTCATTAGGCCAATACCTTAGTTTAAAATATCACTAACATATGACTAGTTTATTCTCTTAGGCATTTTCACAAACACTTTGAGGGGGTATATTTACCAAGTCCAAAATTAAAGTAAAAACCATCAAGTTTAGGGTAACCCATTACCCATTTGTTAAACCACAATTACCAAGCACCCACACGTGTAAACCATCATTAAAAAAATTGTATGAATAATGTTAAACCAAGAGTAAATAATACTCAACCTAACCCCACAAAACTCTCAACATTGGTTTAAAAAACCACCATTTATGAATCATAAACAAGCTTTAAAACACATGATATTTATGAACTAACAACAAGGTAAGAGTCACATGCCTTATTCATGAAGATTCACAGAAGAACCTTGACTCTTGAGCCTCTAGATGAACACCTTTGAAGAACCCTAGCCCCAATTTTTCTTGAGACAGTTTAGAGAGAATTTTGATGTGTTTGATATTTCAAAGTATATTATGAGAGGTCACAATATGTTTTAAGACATGGGGACTTATGGGTTTTTGGGTAGGAAACTTATAAAATATCCTCAGCTTAAAAGTTGTAAAATATGAAGTAGAGGGTATGACTTCCCCCAACTTGTATACAATCATACAAATAGTACAAACCACTCATACCCTAGGAATAAAGTTGGACTCCAACATTATCCAACATACGAGTCGCTAGACCAAATCATACCCAATCATACGATTACTACCCCTGACCCGTACCCTAGATAGAATCCTCTAGGATAGATATATGACATCATATGGTTAGGTACCATACTACTCATACCCTAACATATGACTAGTAAGATGCCTAATTGTAACTTAGATAGAATGCAACCAAACCATACTAATTTTTATATGAGGAGAGATCGTAAACCATATCACATTATACGACTAGTATGCACAAGTCGTATGATGTCCAGAACGCTTAACTAAAGAAATTTTCTAAGGATCCAAAGTCATGGTATTTCAGATAAGCTTTGGGTTATTTCTTAAAATCTCACCTCAAACTTGATCAACTTTTGCATCAAGTCCATTGAGAAATATGTGAACTCGCAGCCTTGCCATCATAGAGTTAATTTAAAGAATACCTTGAGTAGATTCATCCTACGTATTTCTTCAGTGATAAATTTCCTAAAAAATTTCAACCAATTCACTATAGTACGTGGAAAGAGGACTTCCATTCTATATAGTGTAATACCCTGCATATTTCTAAGCTAGGAGACGAACCATTTTTCCTACATATGAAATCTCCTATCCTATGATTCTTACTTGAGTACATGACTTAAAATGAGTATCCTAGCAATAAGATAGCTTATGATGCGTTAAGCATGTTCATATAAGTCACTTAAGGTGATACAAGCTAAGAGTTTTTGAATCCATTAAGTTTTAGTGTTTGATTTAGTAAGGGTCATATTTGAATGAGTATAACTCAATGTTAATGTAGTATGTTTGCATATTTCTACCCACCAAATTATATAGAATCGAATTACCTTTCCAACGATACCAATTTTATCAAAATCCAATACTTGAGCTAGGAGTTATGGCTTTGTGAAATAGAGTGCGTCGCCTAACCAATCGTACATGGCCACTGGAAAGCATATGCAATAGCATATGCGGCGCCTATGTAAATATAGGTGATAGAATATGCGGCACCTATGTAGATATAGGTGATATCATATATGACGCCTATATAAATATATGTGATATCATATGCGGTGCATATCTTATGGTTTCAAGTGACCTAAACACTCTATTTTGAGTTATTTTGAGGGTAATTAAGTCTTTTAACGCTCCTTACACGTCTCTAAACTTAACCCTATGAAATATATAGCTCCTAATTGCATTACAACCATACTAACATCTTAAGTTCATCATCTAAGAGCACTAAAAGAGAAAAACAACTAGGGTTGCATAATTAAGTTTGAAGATCCAATTTTAAGGAAATTCCTCCGTCAATCATCAAAAATCTTCCTTCTAAGGTATGCGTGAGTTGATTCATGGAATCCTTTCATCCATAAAGCTCAAGAATCATCTTCTAAATTATGTATTATGATATTTATGTTGTTGGAGGTTGATGTTCATGTGGTTGGAGTTTGATGATGCCTACGATGGGATCTTTGTATGTTTTGTGTGAGGATATGGTGGTATTTAATGTATAAATATGTGAAATTGGTGGTTAAATATTTGTAATCTTGATGAATCCACCTATGCCTAAGATGTGCATGTAAGGTGTTTATCAAAATACCTAAGGGAATATAAATCATGCTTTTATGACATAATTAGTCCTAAATGACTATTCCGTGTTCTAAGTTTATGTTCAACGTGATCCCCATACTATTGTCTTGAATTCAAGATGTTGTATGAAATGCTCATGATATTGTTGTGATATGGAATGACCTTGCTATTGAAGCCATGCAAGTATATACATGTTGTGTGCATTATCGATCATGTGATAGTTTGTTGAGAATCATTCTTATTATGAAATCCTTACTTATGATATTGTGAATTATAGACTCTACTCTTATGATCAAGTTAGTCATGTGTGTCAGTTTCTTCCATCGAGTCCTGGGGGTACTTGTACCCGAAAACTATAGCTGTGTGCCTATAGCTAGTGTCATGTTTCAAGACATCCTCAGTCAAGCTATGCTCCATAGATTTTAGTTAGTCATGTGACTTAAAAAAACTCAGAAATCTCAGTAGTTCAGTAGTCCTTGTAGTTTCATTACTCTCAGTCAGACCTCAGATCTCAAATAGCTTTTCCGTCAGTCAATGGAACTCTGTGAATTTAGCTTAGTTCAGCTAAGAAAATATTATCATCTCAATTAATCAGTTTAGATCAGTTAGTCAGTTTAGTACAGTTAATCTTTTTAAAGTCTTTCAGTTTGGTGTAGGGACAAGTACCGAGTGAGTGCAGGGATGGTACTTTTTCCGTTATAATGGCAGAGCCGTTAGAAGAAATCCCTGTACTCCAAAACTATGTAGCCAGCGTAGGACAGGAGTCACCCATCAGATTAAGGATATACTTAACTATTATATTGCCTTAGGGTTGATTTTCTATTAATGGTCACCCGTAAGAGAGGCTTGACCATAGTAGAGGTCTTTGCTCGTGGCACGGTATTGACACCCTTCCAATCAGTGGAAAGATTGGACCCAACCAGTATAGTATCGGGGCATGTAGGTTAGGTTACTACCTCCCACAGTCACAGTTACAGTTATAGTTTCAATATCAGTTTTCAGAGTAGAAATTAGGAATCAGGATTGTCAGATATAGTCATCGATCTCAGTAAGGAACTCAGATAGTTCCATTGATTCCTGGACCATCCCATCAGATAGGCTTGGTCCTATATTCAGATACTTATTATTAGATCTAAAGGTCACCCGGTAGACAGGCTTGATCTCAATCTCAGATTCAGTCGAGTATTCTCATTATCAGTTTCAGAGATCACTCGTTAGCTAGGACTGATCTCAAACTTAGATATTTAGATACAGTTTAGAACTCAGATAGTTTTCCACAGAATTAGGACTGTTAGATACAGTCATCCATGTTATTAGTCATTCAGTATCTTAGTATCATGAAACTCATGTTGTCAGAGTTCAAACTCAAGTAGTCAGTATCTCCATGAGTTTAGTAGCAGTTACATATATATGTATGTATGTATTCTCACGTTCATATTAGTTAGCATGTTCATTCATATAAACCCCATACATTTAGCTTACCCCCACATATACTCAGTACTTTAGTTGTATTGACGTATTTGTGCTATGATTCTTTCTTTTTATGTTACACCATAGGTTCTGAGGTGCAGATTCTAGATCAGCAGTAGCAGTTCAGTAAGCAGTGAGTCCTCATCTTTCGAGGACATAACCGTTATATTTATTATTCCAGTATTTCAGTTTATTTTCAGTTTAGGGAGTTAGTTGGAGACATGTTCCTTCAACTCCTTATTTAGATAGTTTAGAGGCTTTCAGACAATTATTTAGTTTTCAGATTTAGACTTTAGTATTTTCAATTTTGTTTTGGTACTGTGATACCACCTTATTTAAGATATTTTATTATTCAATATTGAACCTTACACCCTCTTTGTTCATGTTTTCTACATTTTATATGTATATTATGCAGTTACAAGTACAAATATCAGTCATGGGTTAGCTTGTGGTCCTTCAGGGTCATGAGCATCTTGTAGCATTCTGATTCAAAAAATTGATGCGTTACAAACTTGGTATCAAAGCCTAAGGTTCAATAGAGTCCTAGGAAGTCTGAAAGCTGTATCTAGTAGTATCTTGTACATGGATGTGTTGCGTGCCACATTTATGTACAGGAGGCTATAAGATGTTTTAGGAATAGTTTCCCTTCTTTCAGTACTCATATCGTGCTAGTAAGCAAAAGCTTAAGTTGAACTCTCAATTTAATCCTTATTCCTCTTCTGTTTACAGAACATGCCTCCTAATAAGAGAACAGGGAATCAGTCAGCCTTGCAGCCCGCAGGTCCTTTGAATGAGAATGTGTCATATGTAGAATTTTGAGCAGCTTTTCAAGTGCTAGCCCAGGCTGTAACCACTAGTGTTTAGGGAAACCGATAGACTGTAGCCCCGCCCCAGCAAGATGGGGATTCAACTGCAGCTAAAATCAGAAATTTTATGAGAATGAACTCTCAAAAATTCTTTGGGTCAGTAACAGGTGAGGACCCATAGCTGTATCTAGAAGAGGTAAAGAATATCACCCAAATCATACATGTCTCAGAGGAGGAGAGTGTGGAATTAGTGTCCTATAGGCTGAAAGATGTTGCTCATGATTAGGTAGTGTTATAGGAGAAGAGTAGAGGGGAAGATGCAACTCCTATGACTTGGCAGATATTTCAGGATGCCATCTTAGATAAGTTTTTCCCGTTAGAGATGAGAGAATCTAAGGTAGAAGAGTTTATGAACCTGAGACAACACTCCATAACAGTGAAGGAGTATTGTCTTAAGTTCAACCAGTTAGCTAAGTATGCTCCTGACTTGATAGCTGACCCAGAGCGGGTATGAGTAAGTTTGTGACTGGTGTGTCTGGGTTAGTATTGAAAGAGTGTAGAACACCTACGCTCAATATGGACATGGACCTTTCTAGGTTAATGATGCATGCTCAGTAGATAGAGGTAGATAAGTCTAAGGAGAGGAGAGATCTAATAAGAGATTCAGAACAGGTAGTTATAGCTTTTCTCTGGCTGGGTCACAGGGTGGTAATCGTTCTCACGATAGTCAGAAAAATTCAGCCCCTGTTCCATCTTCAGCTAGTGTGCCCACACCTAACTTTGGAGATGTTAGTCATGGTGGGGTGCCAAGCTCCAAAGCCCAAAGTAGTGTTAGAAGTGAGCGTACTTATCTACTTTGTGAAGAGTGTGGCAAGAATTATCTAAGTGCATACAGAGCTAATAGTCAGGTATGTTTTGGGTACGGTAAGCCAGGCCACAGAATGTGGGAGTGTAGAGTGTTAGCTCAGAAAGGTAGAGATTCATGTGAGTAGTCCACAAATCCCAGCACCAATAGTGGTCAGCGTTAGAATCAACTCTATTCACTCCAGACTCACCATGATCCAGAAAATTTCCCCAACCTAGATTCGAGTACGTTACAAGTTTTTCATGATCATTGTATGCATTGTTAGATATCTTGTGCTCGTTTGAGCTTATGTTTCCACATGAGTTAGTCAGTAACATTAGCAGGTCTAGTTCAGTTCATACATCATGTATTAGTCTCAGCTCTCCAATGTTTAGTTATAATATAGTTCGTAGATGCCCTGTGCATCACCTCAGTATCTCAGCAAGGTAAATATTCCTAGAGGCACATAGTGTCCCAAGGGGGAGATACCCCACCTTTTTTTGATGATTTTATGTTCCTGTTATAAATTAGTTATCAAGTGCCATGGCATAATCAGTCAAGATTTCAAGAGTCAGCTCAGTCAGATATTCAGGCATTAGATATACGTGTTCAATAGAGAAAGTACTATTTATTAGTATCTTCACTCATACATTTACATATCATGTCAGTCATGTAATCATGCATTAGATATGCATGGATTCATCCTTTTAGTTGTGCATCAGATATGCATTCTCATTTTAAGAAAACTCACTTTATTAGAAACCTCAGTCTTATATTCATGAATCAACTTCCCATGCATCAGATATGCCTGTTCAGTATTTTGTGCTCAGCTTTCAGTCATGTCAGTCATGAACCCATGTTTCAGTAGTGTATGTCTTGTATGTACTTCATGTTATCATCTCTCCCACCTCAGTTAATTTACATTCAAGGACGAATGTTCTCAAGGGGGAGATATTGTAATACCCCACATGTTTCTAAGCTAGGAGACAAACCATTTTTCCTACATATGAAATATCCTATCCTGTGATTCATACTTAAGTACATAACTTAAAATGAGTATCCTAGCGATAAGATAGCTTATGATGCATTAAGCATGTTCATATGAGTCACTTAAGGTAATACAAACTAAGAGTTTTTGAATCCATCAAGTTTTAGTGTTCAATTTTGTAAGGGTCATATTTGAACGATTATATCTTGATGTTAATGTGGTATTTCTGCATATTTCTACCCACTAAATTATAAATAATTGAATTAGCTTTCCAACGATACTAATTTCATCAAAATCTGACACCCGATCCAAGAGTTATGGCTTTGCGAAGTAGAGTGCGTCGCCTAACCAATCGCACATGGCCACTAGAAAGCATATGCGGCGCCTATGTAAATATAGGTGATAGCATATGTGGAGCCTATGTAGATATAGGCGATATCATATGCGGCACCTATGTAAATTTAGGCGATATCATATATGGCGCCTATGTAAATATATGCGATATCATATGCGGCGCATATCTTATGGTTTCAAGTGACTTAAACACTCTGTTTTGAGTTATTTTGAGGGTAATTAATTCTTTTAACACTCCTTACACATCCCTAAACTTAACCCTATGAAATATATATCTCTTAATTATATTACAACCCTACTAACATCTTAAGTTCATCATCCAAGAGCACTAAAAGAGAAAAATAACTAGGGTTGCATAATTAAGCTTGAAGATCCAATTTCAAGGAAATTCCTTCATCAATTATCAAGAATCTTCCTTCTAAGGTATGATTGATTTAATTCATGGACTCCTTTCGTCCATGAAGCTCAAGAACTATCTTCTAAATTATGTATTATGATGTTTATGTGGTTGGTGGTTGATGTTCATGTGGTTGGAGTTTGATGATGCCTAAGATGGGATCTTTGTATGTTTTGTGTGAGGATATGGTGGTATTTA
>NC_061121.1:162980152-162985980 GCF_002878395.1 Capsicum annuum
TAGGGTTGCATAATTAAGCTTGAAGATCCAATTTCAAGGAAATTCCTTCATCAATTATCAAGAATCTTCCTTCTAAGGTATGATTGATTTAATTCATGGACTCCTTTCGTCCATGAAGCTCAAGAACTATCTTCTAAATTATGTATTATGATGTTTATGTGGTTGGTGGTTGATGTTCATGTGGTTGGAGTTTGATGATGCCTAAGATGGGATCTTTGTATGTTTTGTGTGAGGATATGGTGGTATTTAATGTATAAATATGTGAAATTGGTGGTTGAATAATTGTAATCTTGATAAATCCACCTATGCCTAAGATGTGCATGTACGGTGTTTCTGAAAATACCTAAGGGAAATCATGGTTTTATGACATAATAAGTCCTAAATGACTATTCTATGTTCTAAGTTTATGTTCAACGTGATCCCTATGCTATTGTCTTGAATTGAAAATATTGTATGAGATGCTCATGATATTGTTGTGATATAGAATGACCATGTTATTGAAGCCATGCAAGTATATACATGTTATGTGCATTCCTAATCATGTGATAGTTTGTTGAGAATCATTCTTATTATGAAATACGTACTTATGATATTGTGAATTATGGACTCTACTCTTATGATCAAGTTAGTCATGTGTGTCAGTTTCTTCCATCGAGTCCTGGGGGTACTTGTACCCGAAAACTATAGCTGTGTGCCTATAGCTAGTGTCATATTTCAAGACATCCTCAGGCAAGCTATGCTCCATAGATTTCAGTTAGTCATGTGACTCAGAAAAACTCAGAAATCTCAGTAGTTCAGTAGTCCTTGTAGTTTTAGTACTCTCAGTCAGACATCAGATCTCAAGTAGCTTTTCCGTCAGTCAATGAAACTCAGTGAATTTAGCTTAGTTCAGCTAAGAAAATATTATCAGCTCTGTCAATCAGTTTATAAATTAGTTCTATTCAGTTAGTCAGGTTAGCGCAGTTAATATTTTTAGAGTGTTTCAGTTGGTAGTAGGGACTAGCACCGAGCGAGTGCAGGGATGGTAGTTTTTCCCATTATAAAGGTAGAGCCGTTAGTATCAATCCCTGTACTCCAGAACTGCATAGCCAGTGTAGGAAAGGAGTCACCCATTAGATTAAGGCTATACTTGACTATTATATTGCCTTAGGCTTGATTTTCTATTCAGGGTCACCCATCAGAGAGGCTTGACCATAGTAGAGGTTTCTACCCATGGCACGGTATTGACACCCTTCTAATCAGGGAAAATATTAGACCCTACCAGTACAGTATCGGGGCATGTTGGTTAGGTTACTAACTCTCACAATCACAGTTACAGTTATAGTTTCAGTATCAATCTTCAGAGTAAAAATCAGGAATCAGGACTATCAGATACAGTCATCGATCTCAGTGATGAACTCAGATAGTTCCATTGATTCCTGGACCATCCTGTCAGATAGGCTTGGTCCCATATTTAGATGCTTATTATTAGATCTAGAGGTCACCCGGTAGACAGGCTTTATCTCAATCTCAGATTCAGTAGAGTATTCTTATTATCAGTTTCAGAGATCACTCGTTAGCTAGGATTAATCTCAGACTTAGATGTTTAGATATAGTTTGGAACGCAGATAGTTTTCCCGAGAATTAGAACTGCTACATACAGTCATCCATCTTATCAGTCATTTAGTATCTCAGTATCACGAAACTCATGTTGTCAGAGTTCAAACTCAAGTAGTCAGTATCTCCACGAGTTCAGTAGCAGTTACATATATATGTATGTATGTATGTATGTATGTATGTATTCTCATATTCATATTAGCCAGCATGTTCATGCATATAAACCCTATGCATTTAGCCTACCCCCACGTATACTCAGTACTTTAGTTGTACTGATGTATTTGTGCTATGGTGCTTTCTTTTTATGTTACACCAAAGGTTCTGAGGTGCAGATTCTAGATCAGCAGTAGTAGTTCAGTAAGCAATGAGTCCTCATCTTTCGAGGACATGATCGTTACATTTATTATTCCAGTATTTCAGTTTATTTTCAGTGTAAGGAGTTAGTTGGAGACATGTTCCTTCAACTCCTTATTCAGACAGTTTAGAGGCTTTCAGGCGATTATAGAGTTTTCAGATTTAGACTTTAGTATTTTTAGTTTTGTTTTGGTACTGTGATACCACCTTATTTCAGATATTTTATTATTCAAGATTCAACCTTACACCCTCTTTGTTCATGTTTTTTTGCATTATATATGTATATTATGCAGTTACAGGTACAGATATCAGTCATGGGTTAGCTTGTGGTCCTTCGGGGTCATGAGCATCGTGTAGAATTCCGGTTTAGAAAATTGGGGCGTTACATATAGTGGTGAAGGATTTTTGATATAGTTTAAATAGTCGAGTCTCATTCGAACTATCATAGAATGTTTTGGCAAGATCTTCCCAAATTTCTTTCGCTGTGGAAAGTTTGATAAACCATTATATTAGGGTAGGTCATCGAGTCAATCAACCATCTTTTCACCTTATGATTCTCCGTAATCTATATTACATAACTCAAGTCAGTTTGTTCGATTTTTTTTGCTTCATCAGTAAGGTAGCCAACCTTATTCCATGCTCCAATACACATCACTATCAATTGAAACCAAAATGAAAAATTCATTTCGTCAAAATAACTCATATTAAAAAAGGGGAGTTATCTTGTTGAACTATAATTGAGGTAGGGTTTGTTATGGTTGAGTTCATAGGATTTGTGGTGCTGCCAGAAGAAGGCGTAGATTGGAAAGCTAGGGAAAGAAATGACAAACTACTAGGTTTCTATGATACTATGCAGAATTTTAATTCTAGGTTGTCTATGATACTATGTAGAATTTTAAATTTTGTATGGTTATATTTTATTCATCTCATAAAAGAGGTATATGTAAATACATGTAGTACTTTGTCATTAAGTTAATTAGAGGAAAATCAGAACAAATACTTGACCCCTAGTCCAAAAATACATAATGTCAACAAATCTCATTATATTTAAGGATACATATGTAAAAAAGCTTTAATAATTCTCTTGTACTTTAAAAAATTCATCAAGTTCATACTATGAATAAAATCTCAACGATTCACTTAATAAAAGAAAGAAGAATACAACTTCTATTGTCTTCAGCAGTATGAATTTGGGTCACTAATTGCAAGGCACAATCTATGATGTAATGAGAACGACCAAAATTCTCTTTTATATTTTTATCAATGGCATACAACAACCATGTTGAAAGTGGTCAAAACATTACATAAAATAAATTATAACTCATCTCATGCACTAAAATAATCTAGAAGTACAAATGTTATATACATATTTAATTAATTTTCTCCTCTTTGCATATTCATAATACATTTAATTACTTTATCAAAGTAATAAATTTATTTATTTTTAATTACATGAATATTATATCTACTTTAATGGTGCACACAAATCATTTACTCTTTTTGTATATAATATTTTTAATGACATAACACACAGATGCAAAACATTTATTCAAAATTAAAATACTAATAATACAGAAAATATGTATTGGGGGTGTTTAAATTTTCTAAGCTATTAGATTAACTTGATTTATAACTAGAAGTCACTTGGAGGCCTCTTTCTCTCTCCTCTAAGATGGAAAATATAGATCATCATGCTTAGGACTACAAGTGAGAATTTTGGTAGTATTAGAAGTTGAACCAATGATGTGCAGCTTAGCCCTGTTTTCCTCTTCCTTGAATTTATTATCATGTAATTCATGTAATTCTAGATGAAGGTTCCAACATCCACTTTCAGCATGTCCAGTAGACAATATTCTTTGTAGTATTTGGGCATGTAGTAATGCTAAATTTGAATCCATTTAGACTTCATCTCACTTGTAATATCCCCCCCAATTAATTCTCACCCTTTGTGGAAGTTTAGCTACCGAGCTTACCTCTATTTTAACCTTTGCCAAGCTAGGTCTGGTTTGATTTCTAGAGGCCATATAAACTATTAGTTGCCTTGTCACTTCTCATGATCAAAAAACTAGGTCATGATGGCATTTGTCGTGGACTAGTCTTGACAAGTAAGTCGACCATCCAAACTGATAAGATAATATAAATATAAAAAAAAACCAGACTAAGGAGAGAATTTTAAAATGAAGTCAGACCAATACCAACATAATAATAGCGGAAAACTAAAATGAATGTCATAATAAATCCAAGAAATGATATCATAAATTCAGAGCAACTAATACAACCCAAAAAAGTACTAAAATATATCTCTATCTCCAAAGTAAGTAAAGAAATAAAGTAAATAAGATGAGGTCTGAAAGTCATCCCCGAACTCTAGAGCACATCAAAACCTCAAAGATCCACCCAACTCGCACGAACTCAAAAGCTGTGAGTTGTACTCGAACCTGGATCTGCACTAAAAGATAATAGGGATGAGTATGTGTAACGACCCGAGATCCCAATCCCGAGACATCACACAGTGCTTAAGGCCACACGCGGCCTCAAGCTAACCCTCTAAGCCTATCTTCACTTCTATAACTCACTATGACAATAATGATGCCGTAATAAGGAAAAATAATCATGTCATGAATGTACTAGAATACAAAGAAATATTGTCCTGTACAATCAAAATACTGAAGTTCTGCACATACTGGCACTCTAGTCTAACAAAGCCTCTACTACATAAGATTGAGGAGCCATTGGGACAGATTCCCCAACTAACTCGTACTGAACTAAAAGGCAACAACCATCTATTAATAAGAAAAAATTAGGGACATAGGTCCTCGAACCATGAGGACTCACCAACTGCAGAAATGTAGATGAAGGTACTCGAAGATCACTGTTGTTGCTGAGACTGAGCACCTGAACCTACATCACGAGGAAATATATAACATAGAAGAGTATGGAAATCAATACTTGGGAATGTACTGAGTATGTGGGAGTGTATGAAACATTTTTAAATAATATCATAAATATAAAATAAAATCATGCATGATGACAATAATGACTCTCTTCGCTTGAATTTTCTGAAACATAATTTCCATAAATCATCAATAATAACACATGCTTCATAAATCTCATAAATCATTGGACTCAACTTAAACTCTTTGACTCATGACTTAGACTGACTTGGTAACTCAAGAAACATAGATCATTATGGAATTGGGAGTTTCTTATAACCGACATAAACTAAACCATGTGAGTCGCATGGAGTCTAACGTTTTGCCCTCCTAAAGAGAGAACCCCACATTGGCGGGAGCGTCATACTCTTGCCAGGGAGTACAACCTCAATTTTGTTATCACAATCCTATACTCGGCCTCTGGCCCACAATTATCTATTCAATCTTATGGTGGCACGTAGTTTTGGGGAAATACCACATTTCTCGCTCGGTGCTAAATACTCCTCCCAGAATCAGCTCAGAACGCGTTAGAAAATCCACCTTAATCAATATCAACTCATGGGTCTATTATAGAGACCAAAACATAAATATATCTCATCTGTAAATAATATACAACTGTGGATTCCTAACTCGACTCAAAATCAAAACAATCTTTCTCAACATCAAGTGTATTGCTCATCAAGTCATGTCAAATGTCAAAACTTTAGGAAGACATCAAAGACCTCATTCTTGCCTTTCAATTTCAAATATCAATGTATATATATATATACATACATACATACATATATATATATATATATATATATATTCAATAATCAATATTTCATAGGAAAAACTTGAATCATGACACTTGTCTCAAATTATTCGGAAATCATCAATACATAATAACAATATTCAACTCATGGCATAAATCCTCAATTCAAAGAATATGATGGTAAATGAATA
>NC_061121.1:162988980-163008213 GCF_002878395.1 Capsicum annuum
TTCCCAGACCACTCAAACACGGATCCACCCAAAAACTGAAACTTGACTACTCGGGTCTGACAATCAATAGAGGCATAAGAAGAATACAACCAGTCTATACCCAGAACCATATCAAAATCTACCATGTCTAATTCAATTAGATCAGCCAACCAGACTCTATGAAGAACGGTAATAGGACACTTTTATACACTTTCTGGGTAACAATCGAATCACCCACTGGGGTAGAAACTACGATAGGCTCAGGATTAACCTTAGGACTCATTTCAAAATTCACAGCAATCAAAGGTGTAACATATGAGAAACTGGATCCAGGATCCAACAAAGCATACACATCAAACTGAAATATACGTAGCATACCAATAACAACATCAGGAGAGTATCCTATTCCTAGCGGGATGGTAAAATATAGAATCTATTCTGGTGCTACCCGCCAGCATTGCTAGAAGAGGCACCTTGAGCTGGGGCTGGGCGAGTCACTGGAATTGGAGCACTAACAGTCTGAGTCTGGGTCTGAGGGCGTTAGTCACGATGCCCTTGTCCATCCTGTGGATAATTTCTAACTCTGTGACCCATGTCACCACACTAGAAACAACCCCTCTTCTCACCCCAACACTCACCTGAATAAGCCCTACCATAATTAGGACATAGAGGACAATTTGGCTTACTGCCAGCACTGTACTGGGACCTGGATGCATGACCTGCTTCCTTGTTCCTGCCTACCTCTAGGCACGAGAGCACTAGCAGATAACAGTGCTATCATAGAAGAACGATACTGATGCTGAGGGAGACTCCCTCCCTGCGATCTAGTCTGACCCTGTCCGTGCTGCTCGGACCTAGCTCTCTTATTCCCTCTCATTTTATCTCTCTTCTTAATCTTGTCTGCCTCAATCTATTGGACATGAGTCATCAGCCTAGAAAGATTTATCTCACTGTTCAGCATAGCAGACCTACACTCCTTAACTACATAACTAGACACTCCAATCACAAACTTACTCATACTAGCCCGATTATCAGCTACTAAGTTAGGAGCATACTTGGCCAATTGATTGAACTTTAGACAGTACTCCCTAATAGTCATAGAGCCCTATTGCAGGTTCATAAACTCTTCCACCATCAACTCCCTCATCTCTATAGGGAAAAATTTATCTAGAAATGCATCCTGGAACTCTTGCCAAGTTGTAGGGACAACTCCCTCACCTCTACCTTTCCTCCAAGAAACAACCCTGTCATAAGCAAGGTCTTTCAACCTATACATAACAAACTCCACACTATGTTCCTCAGATACATGCATCACCTGAGTAATCTTCCGCACCTCCTCTAAAAACAACCGTGGATAGAATTTTTGAGATATTAATCGTGTCTTTGAATGATGGTTCTTGGAGTTCTTGAACTAGGAACTTGGAATCTTGAATAAATTTGCAGAATTAATGGTGAACTTTGGAGGTTCTTAAAGTTGGATGTAGGAGCTTAGGGGTTTTTTTTTTGAGGGAATTTGATGAAATATAATATATAATGCTTCTAATAGGCTTTCATATAGGGTTTGGATGGATTTTTGGTGAGGGGAAATGACCAAAATGCCCTTAAAAATCAAATAATTCTCAAATCTGTCCTTTGATGGACTATTTTGATAGTTTGAAGTAGATCAACCATAACATTTTACTTCGATATCCTAATTGGATGAAACTAATTTTATTAGAAAGAGGACTCTTATATCTTTCCGTTGATATATAGTATCTCATCCAGATCATTGTGTACAAAGAGTTATGATCATTTGAAGTTGACCCAAAAATTTGCTTTAGATAGGCTGAAGTATATCAACCATAACTTTTTGCTCCGATAGACAAATTGGATGAAACTAATTTCATTATAAAGAAGACTCACAGAGCTTTCTATTGATATATAGTAAATCACCCAGATCATTATGTACAAGGAGTTATAATTGTTTAAAGTTGGAGCAAAAATACGCCAGGCCTCAGTACTTTTTCCTGCACATTTTACTGTTCACTACTATTCACGATTCGATCGGAATGTTCATAACTCATCGCTCGGGTATCCATTTTGGATGATCCACATATAATTGGAAAGATTATTCGATACTCTAAAAAATGGTGGGTCATAATCTAAGACATTCCGCACAAAAAATTTATAATTTATTCTAGAAGATAGAACCCAACACGTTTACGCATAAAATTTCAACCCGGGTATTACAATGGTAAAGCTTGAAAATAGTTTTTATTGGATTTAAGTTTTGTTTTAAACTCATTTTTGCATGGATTTTCAGATATAGACTCCTAATGGTATGGGAAGCATATTTATAAAATAAAATTATAGTTTTATCCTTTTTATTGTTGAACCTATTTTTGGGGTCCATGTTTAGATCCATTATGAATATAGCAAAATGGGTCTTGTTTTACTCCTAATGATGTAAGATTACTATTTTAATAGAGTGAAGGCATATTAGGATCATAAAGAGAAAGCGAAAGATTTGTGGGTAATTCAAAGACTGTTGTTCAACATCGAGGTAGGCTTCTGTCTACTCTTCTTTATGAGATAGTGTAATATATACGTTGCATGTTAGATAGAGATGTTAGGATTATATACGTTGCATGTTAGATAGGGATTTTAGGATGTGATTGTGGGTAGAACACCATAACTTATCCTAATTTATGAGTTTGGGAATAGAAGAGTGGATAGATCTATTAGGATGAAATGTTCTCTATGCTTTTAGGATCCTATTACCCTAGTTTGCTAGTATGTTTAGACATAATTGAGGTTAATAACCCTTTAGTATAAGGTTTTTGGTGGGATAGGATGGTTTCTCTGATTATGATATAATTATGTCAATTATGTATAATTGGGCCCAAAGCCATAATTTTGATTCTAGTTGGATTCCAGGTGAGTTATTTACCCTTGTAAAGGGAGTGGTTTAGTTTATTGATGTTTCGATGCTTATAATGGTGTTGTTTGGATACTGATGATGACATGCATAGATTTGTTACATTCATGGTCACTCAATGGTATGATTTTGACTAAAAATACGGTTTTACTACTACTTTCCTAAAAAGGAATTTAATCGCACCTTTCACTTTTAAAATAAATTTATTTATAGGGGGAGTGGTACCACCTTAATGAGTGTTTTGTGGGATTTTGAGCCTAAAAATAACGTTTTAGATATTTGACCATGATAGATTCCAGTTCATTATTTTACTACTACTATTTACCTCGGTCACGAGAGATTCCAACCTTTTCCACACTCTTATGATGACTTAGTCTTGAAATTTTCCTCGGGTAATAGATTTATAGATTTGCAGATCTTTTAGACACGGTTTGAGTTCATGTATTTATTCATATACATCTAAGATACTGGATGGAATATGTTGATGATGATGATGGTTATTGGAAATCCCAGATAGGAAACAAGTTGGTGTGTATGGATACTCTCAAACCCCCCAGGGGCCCCTTCATGCATGGGTCATCATGCCGTGAAAAAGAGGTTATCAGATGTCCTTACTCTGTAAGCCATCAATCTGGAAGATGTGTATATACCAGGTTACATTATGGTACTTTGTTTAATTATAGTAGTATGGATCATACTTTGCATTCATCCTTGCATGGACATTGTCTATCACGAGTATGCACTTAGATCTACCAACCTTATGGGGGTTTTCATAGGTATAGGTAATGAGAATTACTTGTGGTATGTTGATTGGACCTTTTAGGTTATAAGGCGCAATTTAGGTATTGTTTATCCAAACTAGCCGATTACTATATGTTTTTATTATTATGGTTAGCTCATGACAGGTTAATTACTGGACTGTATTGAGATAAGAGGTATGATTTCGATTCTTTTCTTTAGGGTTGCTCTATTATGGATAATTATCTAATTTTAAATGTATGGATTAGAGGTCTTAATTATGTTAGTACTAGTTCCTACTATGATTAGGAGGCCTTAATATGCTAGTATAACTAATTTAGGTGGTATCTTTAGGTTAGACTTGTTTATGTACATACATTTATATATGTAGTTATGGTATTACAATATATCCCTTCCTTTCTTCATGTGTTCATGTTGTATATCTATTGCTTGTCCTTGTATATTACGATATATCCTTCATCTACTCTTTATTTGTATATGGGCTAGCGATATACATTATAGTGCTTAGGTTCTTGAGTATGGATAGAATAGGTGTAACACCTTAAATTTTTTCCCCTAAAAATTTCGTAAGTTTGGAGCTCACTGCTTAGGCTACAACTCACCTAATGAGTCGTAAGGTCTCCTTAAGGGTCATAGGGCTTGAGTCGTAGGGTGACTAGTGAGGGTTTCCCATGTTTCTATTGTGACTACGATTGGGTTGTCATGAGTCATAGTGACTTTTTACAAGTTGTATGATGCTTTTTGTAGTCAAACTAGGGTAGGTGACCAATTTCACTATTATGGCTATGACTAGGACCTACGAGTCATAAGGGTCGTGTACGAGTCATAGGGTAAACAATGAGAAGGCTTCATGTGTGTTCCTGGACTATGAGTCATAACTAGATGTTATGAGTCGTGACGTGACTCGTACTCACTGGCAACAATTTTTTATCAATGTATTAATTGGGGACACTTTGGTCATTTTCCTTTTTCCCTAATTGTCGACCACAACCTTAAAACCATTTTGGGACCTCATTATCATCCAAAAATATAATCAAACACACTCTTAAACTCTCTCAAAATCCCTTATTTAAGAACAAGCTAGGGTTTCTCAAGGTTAATCATTTAGATCTTCCAAGTGGTGATTTCTCTCCATAATTCCTAATACTTTTACGCATGTACCTCTCCCCTTAAACTTTTTTTTACTTAAAGCATATGTTTAATTAGTTATTAACATGGATTTGGATTTTAATTTAGGTTGAGGGATTTGGAAGGATGGCTACTTGATTTGAATTTCCATGGTTTTAAAGCAAGTGTTCATGTTTTATTTATGTATTTTGAAATTGTTGGGGTGCATGGGTATGATGAATTGAATAGGGGTCAAGGTATTCCTCTAAATTGATAAATTTGGTTTTGGAAATTGTGTTCCCTCAACCTACTTGCATAACTGGATTTGAAATATGGCTAATCATGAGATTTGACTTACTTTTCTAAACTATTGCATTGCATACATGGTTAAATAGATAACAAGGGTTATGAAGGCCTTGTTTGCGATGTTTTTGATTTCAAACTTTATTTAATGAACAAAGGGGGTCATGGCATTCCCTCAAATTGATTTAATAAACAAAGAGGGTCATGGATTCCCCCAAATAAATGGAATTGGTATGAAATAATTATAAGATTACAAGCAAAATAGTATGAAGATACCTATGGTTGATGCCTTAGCAGAAAATTCCCTAGTTAAATGGATGGGTTATGTGAAACTTTTCTCAATTGGGATTAAAGAGGGTTGTGTAGCTTATCTTGGAATATGGAGGGGGGGGGGGGGGCCAATACTGGAAATCATCTTGGCCGACATGGGTGTCTTTATGACCGTGTGCATGGTTCACACTTATATATACACTTTGGATTGGCTGGGGTCGAGGTATTCCCTAGATCATCCTTTGATTTTTCCTCGTTCTTGCGGCTAACACACACTGGGATCCTTTCAGTAGGGAGAGCTGAACCAATATAGACCATGGGTGTCCTTAGGATTGTGAGATTTATACAGTCCAAGATAATGGTTTTAAATCTCATGCTAAACCTTATTCTCTATCCCAACATATTATATATATATGTATATATGCATGTATGTGAACATATACATTGAGTTTGGGCTGGATTTTTAATTGGCATTATGTTATCCTTATCCTAAGTTACATGCTAGCACTCGCCCCGCTAACTATCTTTAGAAGTTGTATCCCCATGCGATTCAACGAACAAAAAAACTTTTGCTTTCTCTGTGTAGTGATAGGTGACTTCTAGATAACTCATGAGTCATCTTTAAAGTTGTGAGCTTCCATTCACCGAAATACTCTCATCTTATGGTCTTTTTCCATTTATGTTTTGGACTATTTCTTTTGAACTCATTTTGGCTATGGTAGGGGGCATGTCTCAATTTTAATTTTTCTTGGTTATTAGAGGCTTTGTGGGTTATTGTGGATTGGGATGGTTACTAAAATTCTTAGACTCCTTTCTGAGTCAGTTGATTTATCTATATTATTATATGTTCAAAACTCAACTCTATCTTGTTACATGATCATAATTCATCCGCTGCTTATTGTATGATATTTTAGTTGGCTAGGATACAAGGGGTGGTCTCCAGTGTTCAGTGGACTTGAGATACCCCTCATAGCCAGGGCCTGGTTTGGGTCGTGACAAAGTTGGTATCAGAGCATAGGTTCATGGTCATTGGGTTTCTATAAAGCTGTCTCAAGTAGAGTCTCTTTTATGGGTGTGTAGCATGCCAGACTTATAAGAGAGAAGCTACGAGACATTTAGGAATATTTTCTTTTCTTATGGTCTATTATTTGAGATATAGAGTCTAAGGTCTTGAAATCTCTTCTAATTCTATTTGTTCATATTTCAGATCATGCTTTCTTGAAGATCTGATGCTCGTGGAAACTCTTCTATCCCACCTGAGGACAATGTGGATGGAACTTGTCCTACTTATGGAGTACAAACCTAGTCTAGGGACCTTACTCCTGACTGCCTATGTGGAGTTCCATAGGTCCCTACTAGTCCTCTTTGAGCTGATGATATTCATGCACCATCGCCCCAAGGAGACATTTCTAATGTCGAATTCCATCAATTTATTCATCTGCTGACTCAGTTGGTGACTTCTCAGTCTTGTCAGCCTGACCGTGTTAGTACTGTTTCTCTATATTCTGAGGTCACTAGAGTTGGCCAGTTCATGAGGTTAAATCCCTCAAATTGGGATATTTAGGGTGATGCAAATACTGATGTGACATAACCCAAATTGGGACCTTGTCGTAATGGGCATCTCAAGTTCAATTGGGACTGCAGAGCGACCTCGATACCCAATCCAACCAACCAATGTATACCCTGAGTCGAATGAATTTTGACATATAAAAAGATATCGAATTAGAAGTTATACTGACTTTGGGATAGGTCTACTTACTAGACCAGCCCAACTAAGCCAATCCCTTAAATAACCAACCAACCAAACAAAAAATGATAATCCAATGTATATAATATATAAATCATAACCATTCCATTCCCAAGTCCATAATTGTACATACAAAGCCTCTAAACTAATTGGAAGGATACCTATTCGGGATATGCTCCTGACCATAGCCACAAACCAAAGTCTAAGAGAAAACAATAATATGTAAGATAATCTATGACATAAAATAGATGTTGTCCAAACTATGGAAGCTTACCACTTCAATCCAACACTGACCGTTCCCAAATCCAATCAATGAGTAGGAGGAGTAGTATGACTGGTTTTTGCAGCACGTGGGTATATATTCATCCAAAGATAGGTTAGCGGGTGAACGCTAGAATGTACTCAGTATAAGGATAAAATAATACCAACCTTTAAAACTAATCAAACAAGCATATGCATATATATATATATATATATATATATATATAATTTACGTCAGGAAAGGGATCGGGTTTAGCATGAACTTTGAAATAATTAACCTAGAATGCATAGCCTTTCCATTCAAAATTCACCAATGGGCTATATGGGGCAAGCGCCATATGCTGAAAGGGCCCCAACGCGTGTTTGCCACATGCACCGAAGAGACTATGAGATGACTAGTACATCTGTAAGAGTATAAGTGTGACATCATGCACACGAGAATCATAACTAACCTCACAATGACAAATCATGAGTTTCCATCTTTGGTCCCCTCAGGATCTCCACCTTCTACAGCTTGGCTAAACATCCCACTTTAAAGCCCAAATTAAAACCTTTAACACATAACCAACCATTTAGTTAATTTCTTACCAAAGGCACTTTGTTGATATCATCATAACAACACTACTTGCAAGTATACACAATCCATCACTCTTATCAATAACAATTTACATGATTTTGGGGATCTAACCCACGTCCAACAAGGATACTCATTAACCCCAAGATTTAGGGACTTGAACTTATTTTAATCAACTAAACCACCAAGGTTTCTATTTAAACCATTTCATGGCCAACAAGGATTTTACAAACCCATTTGCAAACCATTAATACTCATTAAGCCATTTCCTTAGTTCAAAACACCATTAACATATGACTAGCAATTTTCTTTAGACATTCTCAGAAACACTAGTGGGCACACCTTTAACAAGACCAAAAACAAGGTAAAAAAACCACTATGATTTAGGGTTACCCATGACCCATGCATTAAACCACAATCAACAAGCACCCACATATGCAAACCATCACAAAAAACATGTGAAATCATTATTTAAATCAAGAGTAAATAATACTCAACAAAATACCTCAAAACCCTCAACATTGGATTTGAAAACCACCATTTAAGAATCAAAATCAATGTTAAAAACACATGAAATTTTTGAACTAACAATGAGGGAAAAGTTACATTCCTTATACAAGAAGATTCATGGAAAGAACTTGACACTTTGTCCCTTTGAAGATCACTTGTAAAAACCCTAACCTCAATCTTTAAGAGAGGATTTGAGAGTGTGATTTGGTATATTTTGATACACCAAAGGGTATTTTAAGATTCTGAAATGAGTTATATAGCATAGTTACTTGAGGGTTTTGGGGTGGGAAATGTTTGAAAACCCATCAGCTTAAAAATTTAAAACCAACTCCCAAGAGGGTACGACTAACCCATCTAAACCATACCCTAGGGTATGAGTAGTATCCTAACTCATACCTTTGACCTCACCATGGTCCCTTATACTGATCATCATATGACCATCTAGGTCTAAGTCATACCTAGGGCGCAAAAAGTACCCCTAAACGGTACCTTGGACAAATTTATCAAGACACCGCCTAAGATATCATACAGCTTGTCATCATACATATCATATCCTGCCATACGACTAGTACAATGATTAGTCATATCTTAGATAGAAACCTCTCCAAACATACTGACTAACATATAAGAGAAGGGTCACCAAACTGTATCCTAAGGTAGACTAGTACCCATGAGTCGTACTTTGCCCCGAATGTCTAAAACCCATGAAATTTGCAAGGGCCAAGGTTTAGGGTGTTTCATAATGTGAAGGGTGTGGCATTTTTATATCAGTTGAAGGATGTGGCATATCAGTGGTATGAGAAGTGGGAGCAGTTGAGGAGTGATGATACTGAGCAGGCTATGTGGAGGAATTTTTTGGTGCTTTCCTTGATCTTTTCTTTCCTTAAGAGTTGAGAGAGGCTAAGCCTGAGGAGTTTATAAATATGAGGTAGGAGAGGATGAGTATAAATGAGTATGCTTTAAAATTCCAACAACTATCTCTCTATGCTCTAGAGTTGGTATTTATCATGACGGCTAGGATGAGGAAGTCTGCTTTGAGCTTGTCGTGTGACTTGTTATTGGAGTATAAGGATGCTATGTTGAATAATGACATAGATATCTCTAGGTCGATGGTTTATATACAACAGGTTGAAGATAAAAAGAAGAAATAGATAGATATAGGAGAAAGACAGAGTAAGAGATTTAGATATTCAAAGATGGGGAGAGGCCAGTGGAACAATAGTAGAGATAGTAGGAAGTGGGGCAAGAAAAAAGTTTGGGGAAATTTTTGTTCTTATTATATGGTTAGTGCTCCTTATCCTAAGCCGTCTGGCAATTATCATTTTTAGGTCGACAGTAGATTTAAGATCCAGGGTGCCCAAACCCAAGCTAGTGGAGCTTAGTCAGCTCCATTATATCCTCCTTGCATATTCTGTGGACATATGCACCATGGTTATTGTGAGAAGGAAGGAATTGTTTTTCAAATGTGGTCAGCCTGGGCATTTTCAGAGGAACTATCCATCAACAAATATTTACACTAGAGCTAATAATATTTCAATTTCTACTTCTTTGTCTCCTATGTGAAAGGGCTATACTTCTAGTACTAGCACTGGTCAAAACCATCTTTATGTTCCTGCCACCCGTTAGGAATTTGAGGCATCTCCTAATATTATCACTGGTGCATTACAACTTTTCTCTCGTGGTGTGTAATGTTTAATTGATTCGAGGTCTACCCTTTCTTATGTGTCCCCTTATGTGGCTATTTATTTTAGTTTCATTCAAAAGAGTATTTTTGATCCCTTTATTGTGTCTACCCTGGAGGATAATTTTGTTGTTACTAGAAGGGTCTATAAGGGTCGTCTGGTGTCTATTGGTGATAGAGAGACATTGGTGGATCTGATTAAATCAAATATAGTAGATTTTGATGTGATCTTAGGGATGGATTGGCTCCATTAATGCTACGCTTCCCTAGATTACCAAATTGATAAGGTTAGCTTCCAATTCCCAAATAAACTGATAATAGAATGGGAGAGAAGTTTCTTAGTTCCTAAGGAAAGGTTTATTTCTTATCTTACAACTCGAAATTTGATTTTTGAGGGGTTTCTATACCATCTAGTTTAGGTTAAAGATTCTAGTTTTGAGGATCTCTCTGCAAACTATCCCTATTGTTAATGAATTTCCTGATGTATTTCTCAATGATCTCCTGGTATTCCTCCTAATAGGGAAATAGACTTTGGGATTGATCTTCTACCGGATAAATGGCTCCAAATGAGTTGAATGATATTAAGAAACAGGTAAATAATCTTCTTGATAAGGATTTCACCAGTCCTAGTGTGTCCCCGTGGGAAGCTTCTGTGCTTTTCATTCATAAGAAAAATGGTTCCCTTCAAATGTGTATAGATTATTGGTTGCTGAATAAGGTGACAGTGAAGAATAAGTATCCTCTTCCTAGGATAAGTGACCTTTTTGACCAGATTTAGGGTGCTTGGTGTTTTTCTAAGATTAATATTCAATCGGGTTATCATCAGTTGAATATTAGGGAGGAGAATATCTCTAAAACTACCGTCCAAACTCGATATGGTCATTATGAGTTTCTGGAGACGTCATTCATATTACCTAATGCTCCAGATGTATTTATGGACTTGATAAACTGGGTTTTATGCTATTCTTAGATATATTTTTAATTGTGTTTATTGATGACATCTTGGTATAATAAGAGTAAGGAGGACCATGTCAATCAACTTCGAGTAGTATTGCAGACTTTTAAGGATCAACAATTGTATGCCAAGTTTTTGAAGTGTGAGTTTTGATTGAATTTTGTGACCTTTTTTGGTCATGTTATGTCCAGTGAAGGGATCATAGTAGATCCGTAGAAAGTTAAGGAAATTAAGAAGTGGACTCATGACTCCAACTGACATTTGAAGTTTCTTGGGTTTAGTCTGGTATTATAGGATATTTTTAGAAAGTTTCTAGTCTATAGTTGCTCCATTGACTAAGTTGACTTAGAAATAGTTGAAGTTGCTGGAGTTCGATGGTTGTGAGGGTAGCTTTGAGAAGATGAAGGATAAGTTAACTTTTTCTCTGGTTTTGACCCTGCACGAGGGTACTAGTGGGTTTGTTATATATTATTATGCATCACGTGTTGGACTAGACTGTGTCTTGATGCAGCATGTTAAGGTTGTGGCCTATGCTTTGATGTAACACCTTACATTTTTGAGCTAGAAATTAAATTGTCATTATTATGTATGTAAACTCTAATCCCATGATTTATATTTGAATATATGTTTCATGATCATTATACTAGTGTTACTTAGATCAAAGTTGAGCTAAGAGCCTTTGATTGAACAAAATTTTCGTATTCTAGTCTAGAAGGGTCAACTTTGAATGTGTATAACTTTTGAAATATGTTGAATTTTAAAGCTCAATACCTACCAAATTATAGATAATTGAATTGTCTTTCCAACGATACTAATTTTGCCTTAATTTAATACTCGAGAAAAAATTTATGAGCATTTTAGTGAGAAATAGTAAGGGTCCACGATAGCCCCACGCTGCGAGGGGTATTTTCCTAGAATAGGGGTCGCATGGCGAGGGCTATTCCCCTGGAGTAGGGGTCTCGACATGAGGGCTATTACCCTGGAGTAGAGGTCTCGACATGAGGACCAAAGGTAATTTGTTCCTTTTCCCTCAACCTCAATTATCCACAACATGATTTGTAATACTCAAAAAGGCATTATTTGCCCATTAAACTAAAAAATTAATCAATGAAAATGCTCCCTCTTCCCAAGAATGAAATTCAAGATTTCTTCCTCAAGAATTCAATGATTTAAGTTCCAATTTCAAGATTTCTTCAAGAATCTGTTCAATTTAGGCATGTGGGGTATTCATCCTTGGGTTTCTTTCACCCATTGAGCCCCAAAACCTTCTTTTTGATTAAAATATGGTGTTTTCCTTCATTATGGAATTTCATATGTTCAATATGAGTTTAATCCATGTTTTTCTTAAGTAATTTTAATTCAATCCATGTCCACATATGATCCAATGAAAATTTGGTTATTTCTTATTTTAAATTTCAATTTCCATGCCATATTCAAGTGATTTCATGTTACAATATTAATTTATGTATTAAACCATGTAAATATATTTTCCTCTCATGTTTAGCACATTTCCATGTTCAAATTCATGCTTCTTACCTATTTGTTGAAATGTCTTATGTTTTGGATCTTTGAACTATGATTTTGTACCATAGATTTAAGCATTGTTATCATATTTTTGTAATTATTCAGTGTTTGTAGGTTATGAACACCCGATACCTATATGTCCTTACATGATTTCTATTTTCAAGTAACAAGCCAGTAAGAAAATAGTTTTATTATTATGTTCATGCTGAGAACTTACAAGTATAGTACCACGTCATGTTAAATGACTAATAACACCTGTGTAATTCAGTTGGGAGTAACAGTTAGCATCGAACGAACTCAGTTATCTAGACTCCCTCGTCACTAGAGGCATGAGACATTAGTAGCAGTCCCTAAGTTTCAGACCTATGATGCCAACATAGATTATGAGGGGTTCTTCATCAGTAGAGGTGTGGCACCCTCATCCTTTAGGACAACAACCTTGTAGATCCACATTATTAATCATGTGTTTGTATCCCTGGAAAGGTAACAACACCCTCCAACTGGGGTTATAGGTTGGACCCCGATAGCTCAGATTGGGTCATATCGGTTGTAGCTACCTTCACAGTCTTAGTACAATATTCAGAGTAGGTCAGTTTAGGTTTGCTTGACCATGTAATCAAATTTCAGTATTTATTCAAATAGTTTTAAATATTATTCAAACTATTCAGATCATGTCAATACATGCTATACTTGGTCTTTCTTTCTCAGCTTTTCATATTCATGTTTTTCATATTCAGTATCCATACATGATCCTCAATTTAATTTTACAACATATTCAGCTTTACATATGATTTACATAGAGTATTCATGTTTTATCTCTTCCTATCTTGTATTCTACTTATTCTACAAAAGTAAAGACTTTAAGAAACTAAGTCTAGTGATTCACCAACTTATCAGATTATGTTTGTTACTCATGTTTTAAGATACTTCTGCTTTCAATTTATTTCAGTCTCTTGGTGAGTCTACTTGCACTTAGCGTGCTTGTTTTAAGATATGTATGCAATCAATTTTACTTATTATATAAATCCTCACTTAGTACATTCCAAAAGTATTGATCCATATATACATCTGTATGGATACATTATTTTATTAGGTACCAGTTATAGCCCACACATCATAATCAGGCAGTTCTCAACTTTTATTTAATAAGTGAGAAGTCTTCTTGTTTCAGGAACTCCATTCCAGTGCAGTTTATTTGTTGTATTTTGATTATTCATATATACATATATATATTGATTAGTGGCAGTTGGAGGCATATCCCAGCTATCTATAGTCAGTATAGTAGAGGCTTTGTAGATAGTAAGTTAGAGTCATTACATGTAATTCAAGTTTCCTTCTTCATTTTTATTATGTTTAAAACTTTATTAGTATTTCATTTATTCAGACTTTTTAATAATTATGCTTTTGCTCATTAAATTTGTTTTTTATACAATTAAAATCAGTTGCTTAAGCAGTATACCAGTTCATGGGTTGGCTTGGGATCACTTGTGGTTCCAAGTACCATGTTACGACAAGGGGGTAGTCTCGGGTTGAGACAAACTTGGTATAAGAGCATAGATTTTGAATGTCCTAGGGTGTCTATTAAGCCATGTCTAGTAGAGTCTTGCAAAATAGTTTGGAGATGTCTGTACTTTTCTTCAAGAGGCTACAAGGCATTTAAGAAATATTTCCCTTTTTTCATGTCTCAGATCATGCAGTAGAAGTGTTCGCCCAAGAACTTATGCAGATTCTTACGTTAATCCATTCGTGCCAACTTTTCCTTATTCTTGAGGCAACAAAAATAACCAAGATTAAATTTCTACAGATAAAGTTTTCTCAAACAGTCCCCGCAGACAGTAATGGGATTACAAACAGGCTCTAAAGTATCCCACCGATGCCTTTATGTTCTAAAGTTTTAAGGATTTTATTTATGTTCATGAAAATTATGCTCTAATTCAAGTCAGATGTTCTTTTAGATCCCTTTTCAGAATCCTATGATAGAATATGATCGATAATTAGAAGCTTGAACCCAAAAGTTTAGCACTAGTAAAGTAGGGATAGTGCTATCTGAATTTAGTAGATTATGTATCCATGGGGTTAGTTGTATGAAAGATGAACCAATAGGCTTGAAATAGTATATACAAGAATTTAAATTTGTTGATTCAAAATTTAGTATGATGATGTGGGTATGATCTATAGGTGTACCCAAGGTGATATGAGATAATAATATTTCTAAGTTTTTTTAAAGTATGTATACTTAGATAGTATCCTTGAGTTTCTAAGTGTGAGTGAGGCCAGTTGTGTAGTATATGATGTTTTTACCAGCTAAGTTATGGGCTATAGGTTGTTGATGTCAGGTATTTTGTTATAATGATAATTCTCATGGTTTAGGAAAAAATATATAAGTTTAGAGATGTGATATTAGTAGGCTATGAAAGAAGTTAGTATGGTTCATTAAAAGTTTAGGAATATCCATGTTAAGTGTTAGGATCTAAGTTTGAATCTTGAATGATTGATCTACTAGAAAGAAGAATTGAAATTTTAGAGAGTGTGAACCTAGGGTATGGTGATACTCCTCAAAATTTCAAGTTAGTTAGTGTTCAAGTTAATATATGATGACTATTAGGGCTATAGAAAGTTAAGAGTTATATCTTAGAAGGAAGTACTAGCAGCGGGTTTTATATTTTTATGTGTAGTCTTTTAGGGTGATTTTATTATTTATGTGTACAGTTATATCTTGGACTCTAGAGTAAACGGGTTTTAGCTTAGTTTAGGGTTTAGTAAAGGGGTCCACAAACTTAGATTGATGGCTTAAAGCTAAAGGGAGATGATAGAATAAGAAACCAAGTCAAGCTCTCAGATTTTAGTAGTTATGCAGTGTGTTGTTAAACAACACTAAGGAGAAAGATACTCGACCCCATTCATATCTCAGTGCAAAGTTTTGTACTTTAATCATCATAATATCTACTCATGCCTTACACGTCATCTCTATTATCATAGTTCATGTTCCTGCACATAATAGAGAATCATGTATGCTCTTATTTCCTAGTTTAAGGAGTTCCAGTTCACTCAGCAGTACAAATCATATTCCCTAAAATTATGAACTCCAAACTTAGGTCATGGAACTCATGACTCATGCACTCATGCTTTATAGTATGCTTAGTTCCCATAACTCATGGTCCACTCTTAATGACTAGTGAAATCTAGATCATGTCATATATGTCCACAAATTAGATATCTTTGATGAATCCATGATGTTGATATTCTATTACTCAGGCCTCATTTATGTGTTAAAGTTATGTATAGTATTAGTTTATGCTTTAGGTCTTTATGTTCTAACTTTTCAATAAGCTTTCTTTATGAAATGAGAGTGGTGATGTACAATTGTTTAGATGAGAGAGAGTAAATATTTCTAGTTGGGGAATAATGTTGTATGCTTGTTCTAACTAAGGATATAAGTTTGAAGGAAAATTGAGCCAAAGATTTTGGTGTATATCATGGTTAGTTGAGAATTTTATATATGTCTTCTTAAGAATAGTGCAGGAAAGTTGTTATTGATAGAGGTATAGAGAATATAAGAAAGATGCTTTTATGGGGGTTTGCCTAGAAGTTCATAGATGGTTATACTGATATGCTTGAATGTCATGTTGGTATATAAGTGGATGGGTGCATTATGTTCTAGTGAATTCCTAGTAAGAGGTCAAATTTAGTTGTTGAAGTGGTAAAAAGAATTAATCTGGAGATGAGAAGTTGTGAAAACACGTGGGGTATTGAATTCATGGTTCAGACTATTATTATGGTGTTATGTGCAGTACTTTGTGTTTTCGAGTTAGGCTTGAACATGGTGAGAGTATGTAGCTCAACTCAAACTTTGGCTAAAGTAGTTTTATGTACCCATATGAGTATTTAAGAAGTGAGATTAAGTTTGAATTGGGCAGTTGCATTTCCTAGGGCCTAGTAATTCTATCCTAGCTTTTGTTTCACAGGCCTATGTTCCATGTTATAGAGTTGTAGCCATGTTTCTATTCCTTATTTAGATATCTTATTAAGATCATGCCAAAAATTCTTTTCTCCCTAATGTTATTAGAACTTCTTGGAAAGAGTATTGAAGAAATACTCTAGTTGTGTATAAACTTTCAGTATGGTTCAGTTGTATAGCTAGTAATTTAGTTTAGCAATCAGACAGATAAACTCCTATAGATTTCCAACTTTCCACCTAGTCTTACTATCTAAAGTTTCATGAGTATGGCTATTCCATGAGGTAATTCATTCAAGCCCATCCAAATTGTGAATTCAGTTCAATTCATGCATCATGTTTCAGATTGATCTATTTAGTCATGACTCAGTTCATAAGTGTTTAGTGTATGATCTCAGTTCTTCAAGTATTCTAGCTTAGATATTGTGATACCTATTGTATGACCTTTGTCTCATTGCCTAATTATTCGTTCTTACATAATGTACTCGGCGATGCCATGAAGCCCTTTTCTTTTGATTCCTATAAATGTTTTATTGAGGGATAATTCCTAATGAGAAGCTACGTTCTTTATTCCATCCATAGAAACTCCTGGAATTTTATTGCATCAGTTATCACTTTGCAGTTCTATATGTATGATTGTATCATAAACATCATAAGTGAGTTCTAAACACTCAGCATGAATCAGCTCCTTATAGTTAATAGAGTAAGTTAGTTCAGAAATTAGTTTCATGATAAATTTATAATGTTTCAGCTCAGCTATATCCTTTATTACCAAAAATGTCATGTGTACATCATTCCATACTTATAAGACTTCAACAAAATTCTATCCATCATTCGAGGACGAATAATTCTAAGCGGAAGATAATCTAACACCCCATGTTTTTGAGCTAGAAATTGAACCGTCATAACTATGCGTCTAAACTCAAATCCCATGATTTATATTTGAATATATATGTCATGATCTTTATCATAGTGTTAAGAATGCTTTTGACTTGAAAAATGTTCATAGGAATCACTTAGAAATTTTTTTAACTAAGAGCCTTTAATTCGGCCAAATTTTGGAATTTGATTCTATAAGGGTTAACTTTGAACGTGTATAACTTTTTAAATATGTAGACTTTTACATCTCAAGACCCACCAAACTTTAAATAATTGAATTAGATTTCCAACGATACTAATTTTGCCTTAATTCGATACCCGAGAAAAAAGTTATGAGCATTTTTGTAAGAAATGGTAAGGGTCTGCGATAGCCCTGCACCACAAGGGGTATTCTCCTGGAATAGGGGTCGCATCACAAGGGCTATTCCCCCGAAGTAGGGGTCACGCCACGAGGGCTATTCCCTCACTATTCCAACTTTCTATGGGCCAAGAGGTAATTTGGTGCTTTCCCTTCATCCCCATTCATCCAAACCACAATTTGTAACACTCAAAAAGGAATTATTTGCTCACTAAAAACCCTCCCTCTTTCTAAGAACGAAATTCAAGATTTCTTCCTCAAGAATTCAAGGATTCTAGTTCTAATTTCAAGCTTCCTTCAAGAATCCATTCAATTAAGGTATGTTGGTTATTTATCAATGGGTTCCTTTCACCCATTGATCCCAAAAACCATCTCTATGATTAAAATATGAGTTTTTCCTTCATTATGGAATTTCATATGTTCAATTAGTTTAATCCATGTTTTTCCTTAGTAATTTGAATTCAATCTATGTCCACATATGATCCCATGAAAATTTGGTTATTTCATGTTTTAAATTTCATTTTCCCATGTCATATTCACGTGATTTCATGTAACAATATCAATTTATGAATTAAACAATGTAAATATTTGGTCCTCTCATGTTAAACACATTCCCATATTCAAATTCATGCTTCCCACCTATTTTTTGAAATGTCTTATGTTTTGGGTCTTTGAAATATGATTTCATACATTGTTTTAAGCATTTTTATCATATTTTAGTAATCATTTAGTGTTGGCGATTTATAAACACCCGATACCTATGTGTCCTTACATGATTTCTATTTTCATGTAACAAGTCTGTCTCACCATTGTTTTATATCATATTCAAAACATCATGTTAATGTTGAGCACTTACAAGTACAATATTATGTCATGTTAAATGAATAATAACACCAGTGTCATTTAGTTGGGAGTAATACTTAGCACTGATCGAACTTAAGGATGACGACTCCCCTATTAGTAGAGTCACAAGTCATTAGCAGTAGCCCTTAAGTTCTGGACCTACAATGCCACCATAGATTATGAGGGGTCCCCTGTCAATAGTGGAATGCCACCCTCTTCGTTTGGGACATTAGCATTATGGATCCACATCGCCAATCATATATTGGTACCCCTGGTAAGGTACCAATACCCTTCCAACTAGGGTTATAGGTTGGACCCTAATAGCTCAGATTAGGGCATGTCAGTTGTAGCTAGCACCCATAGTCTCAGTGCAGTATTTAAAGTAGGTTAGTTTAGGTTTACTTGACTAAGTAATCATATTTCAGTAATTATTCAGCTAGTTTTATTGATATTCATATTATTCAGATCATGTAAGTGCATGCTATACTTTGTCTTGCATTCTCAATTTTACATGTTTATGTTTTCATGTTTAGTATCCATACATAATCCATAGTTTAGTTTTATAATATGTGCATCATTACATGAGATTTACATATGGTATTCATGTTTTA
>NC_061121.1:163011213-163048186 GCF_002878395.1 Capsicum annuum
AAGAAACTAAGTGTAGTGATTCACCAGCTTATCAGATTATGTTAGCTACTCATGTTTTAAGATACTTTTGCTTTTAGTTTATTTCAGTATCCTGGTGAGTCTACTTACACTTAGCATGCATGTTACGATTATATATATAATTAGTTTTACTTATTGTATTCACCCCCACTTACTCAGTACCTTCCAGAAGTACTGATCTGTGTGGATACGTTGTTTTATAATGTAGGTACCAGTTGTAGCCCACACATCATAATCAACCATTTCTCAGTTTTTAGCCAACAGGTGATAAGACTTTTTGGTTTAGGGACTCTAGTACATTGCAGTTTATGTGTTGTATTTTGATTATTCATATATATTTATTTGTGGTAGTTAGAGGCATGTCCCACCTATCTATAGTGAATATAGTAGAGGCTTCATAGATAGTCAGTCAGAGTCATTGCATGTAATTCAAGTTTCTTTCTTTTATTATGTTATGATGTAAACTTTATCAGTATTTTATTTATTTAAACTTTCTCATGATTATTCTTTTGCTCAGCAATTTAGTTTTTATATAATTTAAATTTGTTACTTAAGTAGTCTACCAGTTCATAGGTTAGCTTAGGATTACTTGTGGTTCCAAGCACCGTGTTATGACTAGGGGTAGCCTCAAGTCGTAACGTTCTGGGTAATTGAAAGTTCATAAAAGGAAATATTTGACTTATAATTTGGAGTTGATGGCTGTTGTGTTTAATTTGAAGATCTGACATCATTACTTGTATGGGGTTCAGGTTGATATCTATTTAGATCATAAAAACTTGTAGTATGTGTTCATCTAAAAGAAGTTGAATCTCAGGCAAAGTAGATTGCTTGAGTTGCTCAAGGACTATGATATAAGTCTTTTCTACCATCCAGTTAAGGCTAATATGGTTGCTGATGTTTTTAGCAGGTTATCCATGGGTAGCTTGTCTCATGTGAATGAGAAGAAACGAGGATTGGTGAAGGACATTCACCGGTTGGCCAATCTTGGAGTTCATCTTTTACATTCTGAGGATGGTGGGATGATCATGCAAGAGGTGGTATAGTCATCTCTTAGTGAAGAGGTGAACAAGCAGTAGGTTTTAGACCCTATTTTGATGTAGATTAAGGATGATGTGGGTCAGCAGAAGGTCATGATATTTGAGATTGGTGGAGATAGCATCTTGAGGTACCATGGTAGATTTTATGTTCTTGATGTTAGTGGGCTGTGGGAAAGAGTTTTAACTGAGGCTTATGAGCCAAGTTATATAGTTCATCCGAGATCGATGAAGATGTATCATGACCTGAAGGAGATTTACTGGTGGAACAACATGAATAGGGATGTGGCTAACTTCGTGGCTATGTGTATTTTGTCTCAACAAGTGAATATCTAACTCTTGAGGCATGGTGGAATGTCTCAAAAGGTTGAGTTGTCTATATGGAAGTGGGAGGTGATCAACATGGACTTTATTATTGGTCTTCTACGATCTCAAAATCAACACAATTCAATTTGGGTCATTATGGATAGGATGACTAAGTCTTCCCACTTCTTACCTATGCGGACTACTTACACTGGAGAGGATTATGCGCAGTTTTTTCTTCTGGAGATCATTAAATTGTATAGTGTTCCGTTTTTCAACGTAGTTTTTTTCTATCTTTTGGTGTTTGTTTCAGCAAGGCTTGGACATATGGGTGAACCTTAGAATAATATTCCACCCTCAGATGGATGAACAGGTAGAGAGGACTATTTAAACTTTGGAAGATATGATAAAGGCCTGTGTAATCGATTTTGGAGGTAATTGGGTGGATCATTTTCCTCTCATTGAATTTACGTATAACAATAGTTATCACTCTAGTATTAGATGGTTTCTTTTAAAGCTCTTTATGGTAGAAGGTGTAGATATCCTATCGGGTGGTTTGAGGTTAGTGAACCAGATTATTCGATTTAAACTTGGTTCACCAATCCATGGAAAAGGTGAAGGTGATTAGAGATAGACTTAAGACTACTTAGAGTTGCCATAAGTCGTATGCAGATGTAAGACGAAGGGAATTAGAGTTTGAGGTTGGCAATTGGGTGCTCTTGAAGGTATCTCCTACAAAGGAAGTGATGAGGTTTGGAAAGAAAGGAAAGCTCAGGCCGCATTATATTGATCCATACTTGATTTTGAGGATAGTGGGGAAGGTTGCTTATGAGTTGGATTTGACTTTGAGTTTGGGTTCCTTTCACCTAGTTTTCCATGTTTTGATATTGAAAAAATGTGTAGGTGATTTTTTTTGGTAGTGTTTGTTGGGGATGTCGGTATTTGAAATTCCTTGTCTTATGAGGAAGTCTTAATGGAGATTTTTGATAGACAAGTCCATTATTTAAGGACTAAGGATGTGGCTTCGATAAAGGTTCTATACAGAAACCAAAAGGTTAAAGAAGCTACTTGGGAAGCTGAAGAGGACATGAAGTCCAAATATCCATTCTTGTTCCTTGGATTAGACAATCATGCTTAAGGTATGTTATTTCCTTATTATCTTTGTTTTTGGACTTTGTTAAAGAAAATTATTGTTTTGTGTCGGTGTTAGAATAATGCTAAAGGATGCCATGACTCCTCATTTGAGGACGAATGATCCTCTGAGGGGGGAGGGGGTAATGTGGCACCCTAGATATTTGCCCCTGAAAACTTCTTAAGTTTGGAGCTCACTGCTTAGGCTATTTCTCACCAATGAGTCATAAGGTCTCCTTATGTGTCATAGGGCTCGAGTCGCAGGGTGACTAATAAAGGTTGCCTATGTTTCTATTATGACTATGACTGGGATGTCACATTTTATAGTGACTCTTTATGAGTCGTAGTGACTCTTTACGAGTTGTATGATGCTTTCTATAGTCAAACTAAGGTAGGTTCCCAATGTTATTATTGTGGTTACGACTAGGACCCTACGAGTCATAAGGTCTGTATATGAGTCGTAGGGTACAACTCATATGGTAAACAGTGAAAAGGCTCCATGTCTCTACCCGAACTATGTGTCATGGTAATGTCTCATAACCAGATGTCACGAGTCATGATATGACTCATAGTAATGGCAATAATTTTTGTATGATATTTTAATTGAGGGAATATTGATCGTTTTCCTCTTTCCACTTTTGTGGCCCACAACTTAAAACCCTTTTGGGATCTCATTATCATCCAAAAACATAATCAAGCACACTCTTAAACTCTCAAAAGATCACTAAGTCAAGAACAATGTAGGGTTTCTCAAGGTTGATCATTTAGAGCTTCTAAGTAGTGATTTCTCACCATAATTTCTAATACTTTCAGGCTTGTACCTATCCCTTTAAACTTGTCTTACTTAAAACATACATTTAGTTGGTTATTCATGTTGATTTGGATAAGGATTTTGATTTGGGTTAAGGGTTTTGGAAGGATGGCTACTTGATTTAAATTCCAATGGTTTCAATGCAAGTGTTCATGTTTTATTTATGCATTTTAAAATTGTTGGGGTTCATGGGTATGGTGAATGGAATGGAGGTCGAGGTATTCCCCCAAATCGATGATTTTCATCTGGATTTGTTTTTTGGAAATTGTGTTCCCTCAACCCACTTGGAAAATGGGTTTGAAATATGGTTAATAAAACGATTTGGATTACTTTCCTAAGCTATTGCATTGCATAAATGGTTAAATAGATAACAAGGGTTATAAAGGCCTTGTTGGCCATGTTTTTGATTAGCAAACTTGAATTAATGAACAAAGAGGGCCATGACATTTCCTCAACTAGATTTACTGAACAAAGGGGGTCGTGGCATTCCCACAAGTTGATGGAATTGGTATAGCATACTTATAATCTTGCAAGCAAAATGGAATGATGATACCTGTGGTTGATGCCTTAATGGAAAATTCCTTGGTTAAATGGATGGTTTATGTGAAACTTATTTTAATTGGACTTAAAGAGGGTTGTGTAGCTCGTCGTGGAAGGTGGAGGTCCCTAGGGGACCAATACTGGAAACTATATTTGCCAACATAGGGGTCATTAAAACCGTGTGCATGGTTCACACTAATATATATATTTGGGATTGGCTGGGGTCGAGGCATTCCTAGGATCATCTATGGATTTTTCTTTTTTCATATGGCTAACACCCACTGGGTCTCTTTCAGCAGGGGAAGCTTAACCTATATAGCCCCCGGGTGCCCTTAGGACAGTGAGAGCTTCACAGTCCAGGTTAATGGTTTTAAATATCATGCTAAACATTGTTCCCTATCTTATATATGTATGTATGTATGTATGTGTGTGAACATGTACATTTAGTTTGAAGGGAATTTTGAATTGGCATTATGCCATCCTTATCTTGAGTAACATGCTAGCGCTCGCCTCGATAACCATCTATGAATGTTGAATCCCCATGCAATGTAGGGAATACAGACACTTCTGATTTCCCTGTGCAGTGATAGTTGACTTTTGGATAGCTCCTGAGTCAGCTTTGAAGTAGTGAGCTTCCATTATCAAGAAGACCCTTATATCTTTGGTCATGTTTATTCATGTTTTGGATTATTACTTTTGGACTTATTTTGGCTATGGTCAGGTGCATGTCCCGACTTTGATTGTCCTTGGTAATTGTTTTTTGGGTTACTGTGGATTGAGATGTTTATTGAAATTCTTAAACTCCTCTTTAGTTAGTTTATTTATATATCTTTTATATGTTCAGAACTCAGCTCTATCTTGTTACACGTTTGGAATTCATTCGCTGCTGGTTGTATGGTGTTTTAGTTGGCGAGGATACAGGATGGTCTTTAGTTCTCGGTGGACTTGAGATACTCGTCACGGCCAGACCCTAGTTTGGGTCATGACAATAGGGTAGTTTATCTTTATCGCCTCTTTAGCTTTACTATGTTTGTTCCCTAGATATTTGAGTGTAGTTTACATTCTTGCTTGAACGTTATGTATATTTTTTTTATCTTTGAAGCAAAGTCATTATTTACCTACTGAGTACCACGTGTTTTGTACTCATACTCCACTTCTGCAGCCTGTAGATCATAGTATAGGTTCTATCCATTGTTGTGTGCATCGTGCAGAGCAATTATGGTTCAGAGACATAGGGTGAGCTCCTAGCATTCGGAGTACTGCTATTCTCCTTTTTATGTACTAGACTAATATCTATGTTGTATTTAGAGATGGGTTGTATCAGTGTATTCATTTATTACTAATTTTGTAGTCTTATTACTTTAGATACTCTTATACTGATTCCACCAGGTTTTGGGGCTATATTTCGTAATTTATCATTTTTACTATATTTATTCCAAATTCTTCCTCCATTTCTCTTGTTAGTTCGTTACTATTAGTTCCCACAAGTTGGATTACCTACTAGTGGGTTATATTAGGCGCCATCATGACCTGAGAAATTGGATCATGATAGTTCATGAAGAAGAAGCCCATTTTCCTTTGCGATCATGGTCACCACCTCGCGATCGCTATGAAGGGTGATTTCCCTCTCCACATTCGTGGCTGGAGGCTCGCGTTCGCGAAGAAGTATCCATGCACCACTATTTACTATGCACGAGCTGATTTTTCATGGTTTTGAATGTTCTAAATGGACCCTTGGGATTCATTTGGGACTCGAAAGAAGTAAATCATATATGCTACTAGGCTAATTTCAGCGTTTCAGACTCAATAGCGATGTAAGATTTTCAAAAAGGTCATTATCAATAAATTAACCACCGACACCATATTTCAATCTTTTCCAAACAAAGGATCAAAATGAAATATAAAAGTCCCAAAATCAAACCAAACCCGCTACTAACCAAAATTTGATAATGCAATCCGTTTTTTCATCCGGCACTTAGAACGACAAATACAGACTAAAGTCAACTATATGACTTCTCAAGCCTCTAAAAGTTACAAACACACACAAGTAGTTCCCGACCACATCGATAACCATTTCAAACATACCTAAACATCAAACTCAACATGTAGCAACTATGGGAAAGGGAAAAATGATCAAAACACTTAGAAATGAACAATTTACAAGTTCAGGTCATTAAAACATCAACCACTAAAATCTAGTTCGTCTTTGAACTAAAGGTAAGAAAATACCTATATGAACAATTTTACCTCTCTTACCATACCTCATCATGCCTTTTATGGGAGATGTATGAATGAAAACTCTATCACTAATCCTAAATTTCAAGGCACAAAGACTGTAGTTTGTTTAACTCTTTTGCGTACTCTAAGCTGCCCTGATCTATCCTGATTCATCCAAATTCTATTCCAAGGCTCACGAAGTAAGTTAGTATCACGAGGTCTAACCTTTGAAGTCTCAAACCAATTAATAAGACATCAAAAAATCCTACCATACAGTGCCTCTAAAGGGGATATCCCGATACTCAAATGGTAGCTATTATTATAAGCGAATTCTGCCAAGGACAAATGCTGCTCCTACTAACCCATAAAATCCATAACACATGTGTGGAACATATCATCCAAAACTTGAATAGTCCTCTTCGACTGACCGTTAGTATAGGATGTAAAGTTGTTCCAAGGTCAGTCCTAGTACCTACATTCTCATAAAATGACCACTAGAAACTTGGAGTGAACACTAAACCTTTGTATGAAATAATACACATGGGTAACCCATGAAGATGAACAATCTCACAAATATAGATACGAGCCAACCTCATAATGCTGAAGAAAATCTGAATAGCAATGATATGGGATTAGTTGTCAGCTAATCTACAATGATAGGATAATTTGTTCAAGCAATCCATAATGGCCCAAATACTGTCAAAACCACGAGAAGTACAAGGCAACCCAGTCACAAAGTCCATATTGATCTGCTCCCACTTTTTGCCTAGGAATGGATAATATCTGAAGCAAACCACCCGATCTCTATTGCTCGACCTTCACTTGATAGCAAAATAAGCAACGAGCAAGAAAATCTTCCATATTCTTTTTTATACCACCCCACCAGTAAGGTTGCTTCAACTCATGATACATCTTGGTCACACCTGGATAGTTAGAATATCTAGAGCAATGAGCTTTCTCTAAAATCAGTCTCACCTAATTTCCACTATTGGTAGACAAACTCAGCTGCTAATCTATAATACACCATTAGAATAGAAGGAGGCCTCCTTAACTTCTCGAAGCAGCACCTTATCTCGAATCACCCTCAAACTATCATCATCAAACTATTCCTTCTAGAATATGCTTCATCAAGAAATATCTAACTTCAACAAAGTCTAAAACATGAATAAGTGTTGAAATATCAAGCATAACCATCTGGTAAGCTAAAGACTGAACCTCTAAGACTAAAGGCCACTCTTGGGTCAAAAGATGAGCAAACCTCCCCATACTAGGCAATTTCTGACTCAAGGAATCAATAAGTACTTTAGCCTTACCCTAATGATACAAAATAGTGATGTCATAATCCTAAAAAACCTCAAGCTGATGCTGCTATCTCATACTATGATCTTTCTATCTGAAGAAGTATTAAAGGCTACGATGACCTAAGAAAAAAATTACAAGGCACTCTATACAACTAATGATGCCATAACTTCATCACAAACTCTATGGCTTCCAACTTCAAATCATGGGTAGGGTAATTTCTCTTTTGAGGCTTCAACTTATGAGAGGCATAAGAAATTACCTTACCATCCAATATCGACATCTCACCCAAAGCAACACCTGAAGCATTACAAAACATAATAAAACCCACTTCTCCTTAGGAAAAGTCAAGATAAGAGCCAAAGTCAACTACTCCTTAAGCTTTTGAAATCTCTTCTCACACATATTCTACCATTGAAAAACCTTTTTCCTAATCCAACTTGGTCAAAAAAGACATAATAGATGACAAACCTTCTACAAACCGCTGATAATAACCCGTTAAACCAACTAAACTCTGAATCTCGATAGTAGAAGTAGGTCTCGCCCAATCATGAATTGTTGTAATCTTGGTCGGATCAACCATAATACCATTCTTAGTCACAACATGACTCAAGAAGGAGATAGAATCCAACAAAAACTCACATTAGGAAACTTAGCATAAAACTTCTATCACAAAATCTGTAAAGCATAATCTTCAAATGCTTTACATGGTTGGCCTAACTTTGGAATAAACCAAGATATTATCTATAAATAAAATAATAAAGATGTCAATACATGATCAAAATACCAAGTTCATCAAATCCACGATCATTGCAGGGGAATTGGTCAATTTGAAAAACATGACCAAGAACTCATAATGACTATATCGAGTCTAAAAAGATGCCTTCAGAACATTAACTAATGGTACTTGGACCTCAAATCAATCTTGCAAAACACTGAAGCACCCTAAAGCTGGTTAAACAGTTCATTAATACAAGTAAGAGGATACTTGTTCTTAATTGTAACTTTGTTCTACTACCTATAATCAATACATATACACATAGAATCATCATTCTTCATAAATAAGGAAAACACACTTCAATGAGATATAATAGGTCTAATTAACCCCTTACTCAACAAATCTTGCAACTGCTCCTTTAACTCCTTCAACTCAACTGGGTCATCCTATAGGGAGGAATAGAAATGGGCTTGGTGCATGGCTCCATATCAATAGCAAATTTGATAACACGGTCCATAGGCATACTATGCAAATCCGTAGAAACCACATTCATGAACTCATAAACAACTCAAATAGAATCCATAAGAGGCAGTGGAGCAGCATTAGTATCATGGATAAGTGCTAAATAAAACAAACACCCATCTCTCAATTTTGCAGTAAGCATACCAAAAAGATCACTCTTAAAACCCAAATTAAGCGTACCCTTCAAAACTAATCTTGATACACCCGATGTAGCTAAGATCATGGTCTTGGAATAACTAGACAAAATAGCATGATAAGGAGCTAAACAATCCATACCCAGAATAACATAAAATTAACTACATCTAATAGATCAAGTATACCCAAGTCTGACAGCCCGCAAATATAACTACACAAGTTTGATAAACTTGATACACTACTGACGAATCTCCTACAAGGTAGAAACATAAAGAGGCATAACAAGGGCTTATTTTCTATATCAAAACCAGAAGCAAAATATGTAGATACATAGGAGAAAGTTAATCTAGGGTCAAATAATATGAAAGTAGATCTGTAGCAAGCTGGGATGATACTTATAATAATCACATCTAAGGCCTATGCCCAGGCCTAGAATGTAGAGCATAACACTAACCACGTGCCTCTCAGACTAAGTAAATCCTTGACCACCACCATGAAAAACCTCTACCTCTACCTCGAGCATCCCTCGCTTTTCCGTAACAACTTTGTGAACCACCTTTTTACAGTTGATGTAGGAGTAGGACTAAAAATACACTGAGGACAATCCTTTGACACATAGCTAAGCTCATCACATAAAAAACACCCTCTACAACTTGAATCAATTTAAGATGGTACGAATGAACTAGAACAACCACCTTGATCAAATGTCTAACTACCTAAATTCACTGAGCTTGAAGACGTACCACCTGATCCCTGCAAAGTGCCCTTAACTAGCTAACATGAGAACCACAAGAACATCTACCAGAAAAACATCTACCTCAGGAGGCATGTCCACTAAACTCACTATGATAATGCACCTTATTGATGCCTCCCTATGTAGCCTTGATAATTGACTCGGTCATCTTGGCATGCTCAATAGTATGCTAAAAAAACTCCTGAGACTACCATCTAAATTGTATCCAACTGATAAGTACCATCCAATCTCTGCATAAACTCTTGAATCCGCTCAGACTCGATGGAGATGCTAGAAGTTGAACGCCTGGATAAAGTGTAAAAATAAGCCTCACACTCAGCTCTAGTAATGAATCCCTACTCTAAATGATCAAACTCATCATGAATATAGTCCATCAGACTATATAGCACAAACCTCTGTAGAAAAGCCTCAAAAAATTAAGTCTAAGTCATAACGTGCAAACCCACAGATCTTTAAATCACATACAACCTCTACTGATCCCTAGCCATATTCGTTAACTGATAGGTAGTATAAAAAACTCTATGAGATACACAAGTTCTAAGATTACGTAATGTCTCTTGGTAATCAACCAAAAATTCATAGGCATCCTCGCCAATAACACTGCTAAAATTGGGGGAACTCATGAAAATACACCTCTCAAACTTCTTTTGATCATCAGAAGACATAGCTATACATAAAAAGAGTAGAGGAATAACAAGTCTAAAATGCTGAGAATCCATACATGGGGGTACCATAGATAAAGGTTGTACCAATGAAATAGGAATAACATAATCAAATATTGGCATAGAAGATGTGGACACCACTTGAAATATAAGGAATATCATAAAGCGATGCCGATACAAATATTAAAACTACATTCAGGTTTGGAGGAATGATATAATTAGATGCCAACACTGATGGCGGTACCATAGTTAAAACTTAAGGAACACCAGGTGCACTTAAGGGAACACTATCACAATGAGTTAATAATTGAATCAATAGACCCTCTAGAACTGTGGTATCAACTAAACTTTGTGGGACCAGAGATGGGCCCGTATCTCCTACATGCTTAATCTCAGACTTAGAAGAGGTTCCCCTATTACTATCTCTAACAAGGTTGCTCCTCATGCCTTTTCTTTACCTCTGGGCCATCTATGACCCTGCCTTGTCCTCTTGTCTACACTCCATCCTTGGGTGTTGGCTCAACATCCTTAACCTTTTGAGATCTAGTCCTCACTATCTTCATGGAAAAGAGTGCTACATAAGTTAATGCATAAGGTATGAATAACCCGTACAAGAAGAAATTAAAATATAAAAGTTTTTACTAAAGTTATCTTATAGCCTCTTAAAGATAGATACAAATGTCTACATATTGATCCACGAGACCTGTACTAGACATCCTACTCGTGCCCTTATGTAACGACCTGATTTACTGAACTGGAATCTACACAGTGCTCATGACCCCGAAGAACCACAAGCTAACCCACGACTAATATCTGTACCTGTATACTGCATAAGATAATATAATAATACAGAAACATGCACTAAAAGGCCATAAGGTTTGATCATGAACATGACTGAATAACGTAACATCTGTGTGGGGTAATAGAAGAATACCCAAAACAAAACTGAAGTCTAAAACATAATAGTCTGTATCTAGTCTACATCTAGACTGTATCTAGTCTAAAATCCTCTACTGTCTAAAGAATCTGAATAAAGAGTTGATGGGATATGTCCCCAACTAACTCAGACTAATAAGCTAATCAATGATATACCAGAAAATCATTATGTCCTTGAAGGATGAGGACTCACTTCTACTCAGACTGCTGAATCTGAAAGCTACTACTGATCTGGAACTCATCTTTCTAAAACTATGGTGTAACTTAAAAAGAAAGCCCCATAGAATGAATGCGTCAGTACATATATACCGAGTATACATGTGAGGTAAGCTATATGCAATAGTTTGCATGTATGATTAATACTAACTAACTGTCTAACATGAATGTGAGAATGTATACATAAATATGCAATTGTAACTGACAATGAGATAGCATGTTACTGATACTGTGGTACCATGACTACTGAGTATGGATACTAATAACATGACTTAACTGATAACATGATTGACTGTATCTGAATATAACTGATAACATGGGTGACTATATCTGAGTATAACTGATAACATGGGTGACTATAGCTGACAGTCTAGAATCTGATGGAACTATCTGAGTTCCATACTATATCTGAGTTGACTGTATCTGACAGTGCTAAAATTTGAAGAACTATCTGAGTTCTAGTACTGAGACTGATTGACTATATCTGACAGTCCTGATTTTGTAACATGAAACAGTGGGAAGTAGTATCTAACTAACATGTACCAAAGGTGCTATAATATCTGAGCTGGGTTCCAATCTATGCCCTGATTGGAAGGGTGTTAATACCGCACCACTGGTAAGGACAACATGTGAGTAACCCTCATATAACAGGTAACTCTAGTGAGAACGGTGGGAACCCTTACATAACAGGTTAAGCCACCTCATCTACCCTCATATAGAAGGCTACGATGTCTCAACCTATGCTAGCCATATAGTTCTGGAGTGCAAGGATTGCTTCTAGGAATCACACTCTCGTGTAGCAGGTGATTCCCAATCCTTAGGTTCACTTGGTGCTAATTCCTACTCCTATCTGAATGGACAGTGAACATGATTTACTGAACTGAATATGGACTGAGTTATTGAATTTCCATGGCTGATGGAGTACTACTGATATCTGATAACTGAATGAGTCATGAGATCATAGAGATTTTTCCTGAGTCATATGACTATCTGAAGTCTAAGAGTTCATAGCTTGACTGAGAGTATCGTGAAAAACATGACATGGCTACAGGCACACATCTAATATTTTGGGTACAAATAACCCCAGGACTTGATAGAAGGAAACTGATATAGCATGATTTACTTGAAGACTTGACTAACATCCTAATACATACTACATTCATAGAAGCCTTTCATCAAACATGTAATAGGCATAAACTTGCACATACATGGGGATTTCATTATATCATGCTAATTAGACAATTTTCCTTCATCTAGGCATTTAATCAAACATATTGTAGGTATATTACGTGCAAAGAACATTATAAAAAATTAAACATTATGCTTCAATTCCAATTCCATCATACAAGGTTTTAGTCATGAGATTTCGTGAATCTTTATCTATACTAATTAACCCATATGGAATTTATCATCAAATCATGGAATAGAAATCAATTCCTTATTTATCAACATGAAAGAGAACATAAAAAGCATGAAAACATGAAGAAAATCCATAACTTGTAGTTAAAAAGGATTCTTGGACTTTATGGATGAAAGGAGTCCATGAATGAACACTATGTATACCTTAGATCATGATTTAGTGAAGATTGATGGTGAAACCTTCCTGAATTTGAATCTCCATTAGAAACCCTAGCTTGTTCTTGAGATAAACTTGTGAGAAACTAATATGTTTTGGGTGAAAAGTGGCTGAATCACGTGTTAAAGGGATTATATAGGGGTAGAAAGTTGACCTTTTTAATCCTAGACTCATCATTAAATTTTCAGTAAAATTTCCCGAGTTGGGCTCTTGGTGCTACGCGGCGTTATTGCAGAGCAACACTGGAATTTTATAATTGCCATTTGAGCTATCTCCGCGACGCACTGAAGGCTCAGGTCAAACACTATTTTACTAAAACGGACCTAACTCTTGGCCTGGGTGTCAGATTTGGACGAATTATATATCGATCGAAATCTTATTCAATTTCCCACGTGATAGAAAGTGGAAATTATGGAAATAACACGTGTATAAGAATGAATTGTTATTTCAAAGAAAGTTCTAATATTCTTGAGATGATTTTCAAGCTAAGAAAAAGCACGGGTATTACAACTTATGATATCAGTGAATTGACTACTCTGATATTAATTTTCACGACCCAAAAACTAGGTCATGATAGGACTTATTATGGCCTAGCCTTGACAAGTAAGATGATCAACCAAACTGATAAGATAATATAAATATCAATATAAACAAGACTATAATGAGACTTCTCAAAGAAAGTCAGACCACCACCAATATAATACTTACAAAAAAACTAAAATAAATGTCATAATAAACCCAAGAAGTGGTGTCATAAGTCAAGAGCATCTAATACCACCCAAAAATGTATTAAAATATGTCTTTGTTATTGAAAATAAGTATACACATAAATGCAATAAAATAAGGTCCAAAAGTCAGTCCTGAACTTTAGAGCACATCAATACCTTGAAGATCACCGAAATTTGCATGAACTCAAATGCCATGTATCGTACTTCGACCTAGATATACACTAAAAAGGCTCAGTAGGGATAAGTATGGGTCCCTTTATACTTAGTTGGTATCATAGGCTGATTGACAAAAAGTAGGAAATATGATAAGTAAAATATACTATGAGCATGTCACTTGTAAGTAGAAAAGTCCCAAATGGTAGTTCACATACCATGAGCACGTCTTCGCCTGGATGTCAGATTTGGGCGAATTATATATCGATGGAAAGCTTATTTAATTTTTTATGTGATAGGAAGTGAAAATTATGGAAATACCTCGTGTGTAAGAATGAATTCTTATTTCAAAGCAAGTTCTAACATCCTTGAGATAATTTTCAAGCTAAGAAAAAGAACGGGTATTACAATATTTCCTCCTTGAGAACATTCATCCTCGAATGAGACTAACTGAGAGGGGAAATAATAAGATGAACATGAATAACTGGAACATGATCTCATGACGGACGTGACTAATAAGATGAACATAATATAATGAACATGTATATCTGATGCATGCATAACTGATTAATAAATGCATAACTGAAAGTTCTGAAGAACTAATTTTTCTCACAATGAGAATACATGTCTGATGCATAACTATATAACTGATCTGATACATAAATGCATGACTGAATATGCGATAATAATTGATACGAAGTTTATCATGGTAACATGAACATGAGATTGAATAGATGTACACTAATCCTGAAACTGAGTAAGCTTAAGGAGAACTATTACCTTGATCTTGATTTGAGTCGGCAGGGAAAAGGTGTGGGTACTTGGTACGCATATCTTCTTTTTCTTCCCAAGTAGCTCCCTCGATGCACTAATTTTTCCAAAGAACTTTAAATAAAGGGACTTCTTTGTTCCTCAATCTATGAGTCTGATAGTCTAAGATTTCAAATGGAATCTCTTCATAAGAGAGGCTATTTTGAACATCTATACTCTAAATAGGGACTACGACTAATGGGTCACCTATACATTTCTTGAGCAAAGAGACATGGTAGACTGGATGGAATAAGGCTAAATCTGAAGGAAATTCGAGCTCATAAGCTACCTTGCCAAAATGACTAAGAACCTTGAAGGAACCGACATATCGGGGAATGAGCTTTCCTTTCTTATCGAATCTCTTCACTCCCTTCATAGGAGAGATCTTGTGGTAGACATATCACCAATATCAAACTCGAGATCCTTTTTACGAATATCAGCATAAGACTTCTATCGGCTCTGAGCAGCCCAGAGTCTTTCTCTAATTAACTGAACTTTCTCTAAGGCATCGAATACTAAGTCAGGACCTATGACTGAGGCCTTACTAACTTCAAACCAACCAATTGGAGATCTACATCTCCTACCATAGAGAGCTTCAAATGGAGCCATCTGAATACTGGAATAATAGCTATTGTTGTATGAAAATTCAATCAAAGGCAAGTGGTCATCCCAACTACCCTTGAAATCAATTACACATGCCCTTAGCATATCTTCCAAAGTATGCATGGTCCTTTATGCTTGACCATCTGTCTGAGGATAAAAGGCTGTACTGAGATGAACTTGGGTACCAAGACTCTTTTAGAATACTTTCCAAAAGTGAGAGGTGAATTGGGTACCTCTGTCTGAGATAATAGATAATGGAATACTGTGAAATCTGACCAGCTCCTTGATATAGAACGTAACATAATCCTCAGCTGAATAATAGGTATGGACTGGAAGAAAATGGGCTAATTTGGTTATTCTATCTATAATGACCCAGACTGAATTATGCTGACGACGAGTTTGAGGCAAACCCATCACGAAGTCCATGTTCACAACTTCCCACTTCTAAGTAGGAATACTGAACTCCTGCATAGGACCACTAGGCTTTTGATGCTCTATATTAACTTGCTGACATGTAGAGCACTTAGCCATAAACTCTGCAACATCTCCTTTCATCCCACTCTACCAACAAATTTCCTGCAAATCATGGTACATCTTAGTGGCCCCTAGATAAATAGAGTAACGCGCACCATGCACTTCTGCAAAAATTCGCTGCCTTAAGTTATCTATGACTGGAACATAGAGATAACCCTGACAATGAAGAACACCATCTCCCTCTTGGGAGAAAACCTCTATTTTCTGATTCTGAACTGACTCTTTTATCTTGACAAGGCTAGGATCCTTATCATACTTTTATTTCACCTCAGAAACTAGAGATGATTTTGAACTACTCTGAACACACACACTTCCCACTGAAGAATCGACTAAGAGAATGCCTAGTCTAGCAAGATGGTGGACTTTCTAGGCTAACTTCTTCTTACTATCATCAACATGAGAAATACTACCCATGTATAGTCTACTGAGAGCGTCGGCCACTACATTGGCCTTGCTCGGATGATAGAGGACACTCATGTCATAATCTTTCAAGAGCTCAACCACCTTCTCTGACGAAGATTGAGATCTTTTTGAGAAAAGACATACTGAATGCTCTTATGATCTGTGAATACATCTACATGAACTCCATAGAGATAATTCCTTCAAATCTTTAAGGAAAATACTACTGCGGCTAACTCAAGGTCATGAGTAGGATAATTCTCCCTATGGGGTTTAAGTTGTCTGGAGGCATAGGCTATGACCTTACCATGCTGCATGAGGACATAACCTAAACCCACTCTAGATGTATCACAATATACTATGAAACCGTCTGAACCATCTAGTAATGCTAGAACTTGAGCTAAGGTGAGTCGAGTCTTTAATTCTTGAAAACTCTTCTCACATGGATCTAACCACTGAAACTTGACTTTCTTCTAGGTCAATCTGGACATAGGGGATGTAATAGAAGAAAATCCCTAAACAAACCATCTATAATAGCCAGCCAAACTTAAGAAACTCTTGATATCTTATGGAGAGATAGGTCTTGGCCAGTTTCTTTCTGCTTCGGTCTTTTGAGGATCAACTCTAATACCATCACCAAATATAATATGGCCAAGGAATGCTACTAATCTTAGACAAAACTTGCACTTACTGAATTTGGCAAATAACTGATGATTTTTGAGAGTCTGAAGTACTGTCTTGAGATGGTTTGCATGATCGCGCTCAGTGCGAGAATAGACTAGAATATCATCTATGAAGACGATGATGAACATGTCCAAATACTGTTTGAACACGCGGTTCATCAAGTCCATGAAAGTGGCTGGGGCATTGGTAAGACAAAATGACATGACTAGAAATTCAAAGTGACCATACCGCGTACGAAAATATATCTTTGGGATGTCATATTTACTAACTCTGAGTTGATGATAGCCTCATTTGAGGTCTATCTTAGAGAAATAACTGGCACCCTGAAGTTGGTCAAATAAGTCATTGATTCTGAGAAGAGGATACTTGTTCTTGACCGTGACTTTATTGAGTTGACGATAATCCATACACATTCTAAGTGAACTATGTTTCTTACGCACGAATAAGATTGGTGTGCCCCACAACGAAATGCTAGGTCTGATGAATCCCTTATCTAAAAGATCTTTCAACTGCTCTTTTGGTTTCTTGAGTTCTATTGGTGCCATTCTGTATGGCGGAATAGAGATAGACTGAGTGTCTAAAAGAAGATCAATACCAAAGTTTATTTCCCTTTCGGGAGAAATTCCTAGAAGATCTTCGGGAAAGATATCTGAATATTCATTCACTACTGGGACTGATTTGGGACTGGGAGCCTCAGAACTGGAATCTTTAACATGAACTAGATGATAAACACATCCGTTAGATATTATTTTCCTTGCCCAAAGGTATGAAACAAGCTGACCTCTGAACACTGAAGTACTACCCCTCCACTCAAGGACGGGTTCATTCGAGAAATAAAACTGAACTATTCTATTTCTACAGTCGACTGTGGCATGGCAGGAATGAAGCCAATCTATGCTGAGAATGACATCAAAATCAGTCATATCTTTTTTGACCAAGTCTGCTGATGTGACTTTCTAAAATATCATAATTGGGCAGTTTCGTATACCCATCTAGCTATGATGGTTTTACCTAATGGGGTAGAGACTGGGAAGGGCTCTATTAGAATTTTGGGACTGACTCTAAAATCAACTGCTATATAAGGAGTAACAAAAGACAAAAAAGCTCCTGGATCTAGCAAAGCATAAACATTCACTTAAAATATTTGTAACGTACCAGTAACTATATCAGGAGAATTTTCCTAAAACTATTGGGTCTGAAGAGCAAAGAGACAATTTAGGTGTTGCTCGCTAGTAGCACTGAAAGTGGCATCCTGCTGATTTGGGTGACCGGACTGAGCTAAAGAGTGATTCTATTAACCCTGAGGACCTGGCTGCGGACATTCTCTAACTCTACGGCCTGGCTTGCCACAACCAAAACAAATTCCACTACCTTCTCTACACACACCCTGATGGTGCTTACCGCAAGTCTGGCAAAGAGGATAGGTGCAGGCACTACTAACACCACCCTGGGTCTTAGAGCCTGACACTCTATCTTTGTTACCCTCTCTAAACTTAGGAACTAGAGCACTGGCTGTAGAGGGAAATGTATTTGATGACTTAGGATAAAACTGATAACGGTTTTCTTCTTCTAATTTAGGCTGAGCAAAGTTGAAACTACCTATCTTCGCTCACTTATTCTTCTTTTCCCTATGCTTAATTTTCTACTCTTCTATCTGCTGAGCATGGGTCATAAGTCTAGCTAAGGTCATGTCACTGTTCAGCATGGCGAATCTGCACTCATTAACCACGCTGTCATTTACCCCTGAAGTGAACTTACTCATCTTGGATCTACGATCTGCAACCACATGAGGAGCATACCTGGCTATCTGAGTAAACTTAAAAAAATACTCTTTCACTGTCATATTGACCTACCTGAGGTTAATGAACTATATCACCTTGGCTTCTCTAAGCTATTGGGGAAAGAATATATCTAAGAAAGCAATGACAAACTCCTCCCACTCTGTAGGACTTGAATCATCTGATCTTTTGGACTTCCACTATTTGAACCAAGCATGAGCCACATCCTGCAACTGGTATGTAGCTAGCTCAGCACTCTTAATAGTAGTCACCCTCATGGCATCTGTCACTTTTTAAACTTGATCTAAGAATTCTTAAGGGTCTTCATCTACCTTAGATATGAGGAAGGTTAGAGGATTCATTTGGGTGAATTTTTGAATTCTCGCTGCAGCTGAGTTAGCCATTGGATTAGCCAAAATGACTGTTGGCCATTCATTATGAGCAGTGACTGATTGAGCATGAGTGGTAAATACGATCCTAAACTCCGCGTGAGAAACATGATTGCCTGAAGGTTCTTCGGGCTGAGGGGCTGACTGATTTCCGTTTCTTCTTTTAGGAGTCAAGTTCTGTAGAAGAAAGAGAAAAATAGATTAGACTGAGAGACTGACTTGTGATTATGCTCACAGGCATGACATGTATACTGAAAGAAGGGAAAATATTATTAAAACATCTCATAGCCTCTTGCACATAAATGAGACGCGCAAAACACCCATGCAAAAGACTCTACTAGATGTGGCTTTCAGACTTCCTAGGACTCTATTGAACCTTAGGATCTGATACAAAGTTTGTAACGACCCGATTTGCTAAACCGGAATGCTACATGGTGCTCATGACCCCGAAGGACCACAAGTTAAGATAACATAATAATGCAAAAACACGCACTGAAAGGCTATACGCTTCGATCGTGAACATAAATGAATAACGTAACATCTGTGTGGGGTAGTAGAATACCCAAAACAATACTGTAGTCTAAAATATGATATTCTAAATCTAGTCTGCATCTAGTCTGTATCTAGTCTGAAAGCCTCTGCTATCTTTATAATATGAATAAGGAGTTGAAGGGATATGTCCCCAACTAACTCCAAGTAATAAGCTAATCAATGAGATACTAGAAAATCATTATGTCCTCGAAGTATGAGGACTCACTTCTACTCTGACTGCTGAATCTGGAATCTACTGTTGATTTGGAACTAGTGTCTCTAAACCTATGGTGTAACATAAAAAAAAAGCACAATAGAGTGAATGCATCAGTACATATGTAACGAGTATATATGTGAGGTAGGCTATATGAAATTGTTTACATGCATGATCAATACTAACTGACTGTCTAACATGAATGTAAAAATGCATACGTAAATATGCAACTATAACTATCAACATGATAACATAATACTGATATCGTAGTAGCATGACTACTGAGTCTGGATATTGATAACATGATATAATTGATAACATGAATGACTATATCTAAATATAACTGATAATATGGGTGACTGTATCTGAGTATAATTGATAATGTGGGTGACTATAGATGACAGTCCTGAATCTGATAAAACTATTTGAGTTTCGTACTATATCTAAGTTGACTGTATCTGACAGTCCTAAAATCTGAAAAACTATCTAAGTTCTATTACTCACACTGATTGACTATATTTGACATCCTGATTTTGTAACATAAAACTGTGGGAAGTAGTATCTAACCGACATGCGCTAAAGGTGCTATAATATCTGAGCTGGGGACCAATTTATGCCCTGATTAGAAGGGTGTCAATACCGCACCACTGGTAAGGACAACATATGAATAACCCTCATATAATAGGTAACTCTAGCGAGAACAGTGGGAATCCTCACATAACAGGTTAAGCCACCTCATATACCCTTATATAGCAGGCTATGATGTCTCAACCTATGCTGGTTACATAATTCTGGAACGCAAGGATTACTTCTAGGAATCACACCCTCGTATAACAGGTGAGTCCCTATCCTTGGGTTCACTCGGTGCTAATTCCTACTCCCATCTGAATGGACACTGAACATGATTTACTGAATTGAACATGGACTAAGTTACTGAATTTTGGTGGCTGACGGAATACTACTGATAACTGATAACTGACTGAGTCATAAGATCATGTAGATTTTTCCTGATCATAAGTGTATCTCAAGTCTAAGAGTTCATAGGTTGACTGAGAGTATCATGAAAAACATGACATAGGTATAGGCACACAACAAATATTTTGGGTACAAGTACCCCTAGAACTCGATAGAAGGAAACTGACATAGCATGATTTACTTGAAGACTTGACTAACATCATAATACATACTACATTCATATGAGCCTTTCATGAAACATGTAATAGGCATAAACTTGTACATACATAGGGATTTCATGATATCACGCTAGTTAGACAATTTTCCTTCATCTAGGCATTTAATTAAGCATATAGTAGGCATAGTATATGTAAAGGACATTATACAACAGTTAAACATCATGCTTCAATTCCAATTCCATCATACAAGGTTTTAGTCATGAGATTTCATGAATCTTTATCTATACTAATCAACCCACATGAAATTTATCATCAAATCATGGAATAGAAGTCAAATCCTCATTTATCAACATGAAAGAGAACATACAAAGCATGAAAACATGAAGAAAATCCATAACTTGTAGTTAAAAAGGATTCTTGGACTTCATGGATGAAAGGAGTCCATGAATGAGCACTATGCATACCTTAGATCATGATTTCATGAAGATTGATGGTGAAACCTTCCTGAATTTGAATCCCCAATAGAAACTCTAGCTTGTTCTTGAGATAAACTTGTGAGAAACTAATATGTTTTGGGTGAAAAGTGGCTGAATCACGTGTTAAAGGGATTATATAGGGGTAGGAAGTTGACCCTTTTAACCCTGGACACATCATTAAATTTTCAGTAAAATTTCCCGAGTTGCGCCCTTGGCGCGACATGGCGTTATTGTGGAGAAACACTGGAATTTTATAATTACCATTTAAGCTATCTCTGTGACACGTTGAATGCTCAAGTAAAACATTGTTTCACTAAAAAGGACCTAACTCTTCGCACGGGTGTCAGATTTGGGTGAATTATATATCGATTGAAATCTTATTCAATTTCCCACGTGATAGGAAGTGAAAATTATGGAAATACCACGTGTATAAGAATGAATTCTTATTTCAAAGTAAGTTCTTACATTCTTGAGATTATTTTCAAGCTAAGAAAAAGCACGTGTATTACATCTTATGAGATTGGTGAACTTGACTACTCTGATATTAATTTTCACGACCCAAAAACTAGGTCATGATAGGACTTATTATGGACTAGCCTTGACAAGTAAGATGATCACCCAAACTGATAAGATAATATAAATATCAACAAAAACAAGACTACAATGAGACTTCTCAAAGAAAGTCAGACCACCACCAATATAATAATTACAAGAAAACTAAAATAAATGTCATAATAAACCTAAGAAGTGGTGTCATAAGTCAAGAGCATCTAATACAATGGAAAAATATATTGAAAATATATCTCTGTTGTTAAAAATAAGTATAGACATAAAGGCAATAAAATAAGGTCCAAAAGTCATCCCTGAACTTTGGAGCACATCAATACTTCAAAGATCATCCATATTTGCATGAACTCAAATGCCATGTATCGTATTTCGACCAAGATATACACTAAAAATGCTTAGTAGGGATAAGTATGGGTCCATTTATAGTCAGTTGGTATCATAGGATGATTGAGAAAAAGTAGGAAATATGATAAGTAAAATATACTATCAGCACGTCACTTGTAAGTAGAAAAGTCCCAAATGGTAGCTCACACTATCTCCACTAACAGTTCTAATATATGAATAAACAAAAGTTGAAAACACTGATATACATATGGAAGCACATCGGAACTAACCACAAGTAAAGTAAACTAAGGAAAAATAAGAAAGATGCATATACAATGCAATGGGGATGAGATGAATGATAAAAGCCATCTCATAACTTTCTATATACACCCATCAAGCTTGTAGAAAATAGGTAGTACTTATGGGGAGAGGGGTGGGAGGGGGGATTTTCAATCTGTATACTGTATCTTATATATCAATATTATTCTAAACTCATCTCACCTCTATGGCTTGTGTTTAAGGAGAGCATTTTCAAAAAGTGTCTCATTTTCTTTCAAAAATAGTATTTCTCAGTGGTACCACTATATCATAAATGTATATGTATATAGTGAGGATTTAGTGCTCAGAATAAACCCAAAATGAGGATATGCAATCCAATTAATATGTACATAAGTATAATGTTTATAAATATATATATATGTGTGTGTGAGAGAGAGAGAGCCCAGAAATCAACTCAATATATTCAAAATTTATTATTATTAACTCAAATTTTGGCACCATCAGAATAAATATGCATGAAAGACATTATTTATATTATATCAACCCTTAACTCAAGCATAACTATCATGATAAAGTCGACCAATGCTCAAATAAGGCCTATATTATCAAATTAAACCCCTACACATGCATTATATCTAGAATAAAGGCACATAGATATAAAAATAAGGCCAATGATATCAAATAAAGCTTCCATAAGTAACATGTAATTTCAGATACCACAAGCCAACAAAAATAATATATAAGCTCCTACACGGGCGCACAACAGTAAAATAATCTTGAAATATAAACCCTATAGCTACTTTCCAACCTCATAGCATACTTTATTTATATATTAATTACACGACTCAATCTAAAAGAAGTTAAGTTGTAACCTACCTTTAAATGATGAAATCCTAATCTAAAATGCTTCAACACAGAGCCTTTCCTTCATGAACGTCCTCAAAACCAACTACATCATTAAAATATATAATCTACATATTAAAATAAAACTAACGATACCCATATTGCCCATATTCAGGTTGTGTCCAAAATGCATTCAAAAACAAAAGGGATAAAACTAGATTTGTTTTCAAATACACGTTCCCCAAGGTTAAAAAAGTCTATCGGAGAGAACCCATAGAAAAATAGCTAAAAATTGAGGTCCTCAATTAATAAAAACTCTATTTAGTAAACAGGCTTATCCTCTAAACCTATTTGTTTTACTTTCACTTTCTTTATCTTCTCTACTCGAAAATCTATCTCTGCCGTATTGACCGGGAGTACAAACTCTGGCCCATGTAGTACTTGGGAGATCATCTAAGCTGAGATGTTCACCTTAACACCTCAAATCACTAAATATGAAAATAGGTATACACCTTTCCATAAGTGAACTTGAGGGTTTTGCCTTTTGTAATGCCCCAAATCTGGTAGCCGAAATCCTACATGGTGCTCATGACCTCGAAGGACCACAAGCTAACCCATGACTGATATCTATAAACTGAGCACTGAATAATAGTAATAATATCATAAATGCGGAAACATAAACTAAAAGGCCATAAGGTTCAATACTAGTACATAACTGAAAAATATAGTTTAAAAATACCAAAACAACTGAGATAATTGTCTGAACATACTGTAGTCTAAGAACCTTTAAATTATCTGAATACGGATTTAATGGGACATGTCCCTAACTAACACCAACTACTAAAATAAACTAAAAATTGAAACAGTAATGTGATCATTATGTCCTCGAAGGATGAGGACCCACTACTAACTCTGATCGCTGAACTGGGATGCTATTGGTTCTCTGGAGCTCGTGCTTCTAAACCTGTGGTATAAGACACCATAGCACAAATGCATTAGTACTTTGAATATACTGGTATGCAAGTGAGGTAGGCTGAATGCAATAGGTTCATATGCATGAATAATACTAACTGACTAGCTAATATGAACGTGAGAATACATTTATGTATACATAACTGTAATTGAGATCATGATAGGACTGGATACTGAGTTCAGACTACTGAGTCTACTGACATTGACATTTGAGTCAGTGATAAGTGAGAATCTAATATTGTATTACTGAATACTGAGGGACTGATATTATGTTACTGATACATGGATAACTATGTCTGACAGTTTTGATTCTGAAGAACTAGCCTAGTTGACTATATCAGACATTCCCGAGGCTGAATGCTAATAACATAAGTTATGATAATTGATATAACTGATAACATGAGTAGCTGCATCTGGCAGTCTTGAACCTGATAGAACTAGCTAATTTCTGTACGGTATCTGAGTAACTAAATCTGAGATCAGTCCTATCTAGCGGGTGATCTCTACATCTGATGATATTGATAGTGATTGACCATAGTTAAGATCAGTTCTATCTGGTGGGTGATCCCACAGTCTATTTATAATGATAAGGATTGACAGTATTTGATAGTCCTAAATCTATACTACTGAGCTGAATTGACTATATCTGACTGTCCTAATTCTGTAATAAAAATGGTGGGATGTATTTATCTAACCGACATACCCCATACTAAGCTAACTGGGGTCCAACCTATAACCCCAGCTGGAAGGGTATCAGTAACATGCCACTGGTAAAGACAACTGCTATGGAGTCAGTTCTAATCTAGTGGGTGACCCCTGGGATCAGTCCTATACATTTAAATGCGCTAACCGGTGAACCCTGAGTATGTCAGTCCTATCTAATGGGTGACATCTCATACCTATGCTGTCTACATAGTTCTAGAATTTAGGGATTACTTCTAGGGATATCAGTCCTATCTAGCGGGTAAGTCCCCATCCCTAGGCTCGCTCTGTGCTGAATCTTACTCCCATCTGAAAGACACTGAACTAATTAACTGAAGTGAGCTGATTAACTAAACTGAACTGATACTAGTGGTATTGTTTAGCAGAGCTAAACTAAATTTAATGAGTTCCGTTGACTAACAGAATGTACTGAGTTTTGAGGACTAACTGAGAATATTGAAGTTACCAAGATTGACTAGGAATACTGAGGTTATTGAGATTACTAAGCTACTAAAATTACTGAGATTTCCTGAGTGACATGACTGACTGAGTTCTATGGATCATAGCTTGACTGAAGAGATCATGAAAACCTTACAAGGCTCTAGGCACACAACTAAATGTTCGGGTACAAGTACCCCAAGGACTCGATGAGAAGAAACAAACATAGCATGGATTACTTGAACACATGGCCAACAACACAATTAATAATCCATATATTGAAGCACTTTATCAAACATCTGATATGCATAAGCTTATACATTTCATGATATTATACTAGTTGGGATTGTTCCTTTATCTAGGCATTTAATCATACATATGGTAGGCATCGCACATGTAGACAATATTATACAACAATTAATCATCATGATTCATCTCAAATTTCATCATCCTAGGATTTATTTTTCATCTATACAAATCAATTCCATATAAAATTGATCACCCAATATGGATTTGAATTAATTGATCATTCTCAACATAAACAAAATAAACCCAACATGAAATTCATAAATAAATCCATAAACTTAAACTTAGAAAAGAGATTCTCGAGATTCATGGATGAAAGGTGTCCATGAATGAACACTATGCATACCTTAATTCATGATTTTGTGAAGATTGACGGTGAAACCTTCTTGATTTTGAATCCCTAATAGAAACCCTAGCTTGTTCTTGAGAGAAACTAGTATATTTTGGTGAAGAATGGCTAAATCACTTGTTATTGGGTTTTAATAGGGGTAGAAAATTGACCCTTTTTAACCCTTAGAAGCATCTTGTAATTTCAATAAAATTTTCCCAAATTGGTCCCATAGCGTGACGTGGTGCTACCGTGCCGTATAACTGGAATTTGATAATTGGGAAACTGAGGGATGGAGCGACGCAGAGCCATCTCGTTGCCCCTTCTTTCCTAACCTGGAACTTTGGCAAATGTGGGGGAAATCACGCTGAAACACTGGAAAAGGACAATTTCTATTTTACCTTGTGGCGTGGTGCGCCACTGACAAATATGGCGCTGTTTTATGATGGGAACTTGAAATGGGCATAACTTCTTACTCGATTATTGGATTTAAGTGAATCTTATATCGATGGAAAGCTTATTGAATTTCCCATATGACAAATAGTGAAAATCTTGAAAATTCCTCATGGAATAATCATCATTCAATTTAGACACTAGTACTAGGCATTTTTGGGATGGAATTAGCTAGGAAAATTTTGGGTATTATAATATCTCCTCTTTGGGAACATTCATCCTCGAATGAGATTGAGAGTGAGGGGAATAACATACACTGATATACACACTGAACATGAATAAATGGAATATGATCTCATGAATAACATGACTGATGACTGAATATAGTATACTAAACATGCATATCTGATGCATGACTAATAAGCTAAATTCATGCATATCTTATGCATGACTGATAAGTGACTTATGAGTACATGACTGAATATTCTGATGAACAGAATTTCTTGCAGTGAGAATGCATGTCTAATTCATAATTACTTGCCTAAAATAATATATGAATGCATGGCTGAATATGCAAGGGTATTTAGTACCAAGTTTGTGATGAACACTGGACATGAAACTGAGTAAGACTAAGGAGAACTATTATCTTAACACGAAATGCTAATGAATCTGAGATCGTCTTACTAATCATGCATGAGCAAAAATACAAGAACCTAACCAAGTTTGGTCTGATACGTGACATACGAACTGAACATCATGAATGGAACTGAGCCTCTGGATACGTAGCCTGAAGTTGAGGTTGGGACTTTGAGGGTCAACTTATGAATACCCTTTACTCTAAACTGGATTCTTTATTCAAAGAGAAACTTTATTTAAGGCATGAGAACTTTGAGGAAATAATGGGGTATCTCCCCCTTGGGATACTATGTCCCTCTTAGAATGCTCAACCTACTGAGACACTGGAGTGATGCACAGGGCATCCACGGACCGATTCATGACTAAATAACTCATGCTAAAAATCTTAAGCTAAAATAAGAGCAAGAGGTCTATCAATGCATATCATGAGTATGAAGAACCTATAACGTACCCGAATCTATGCCGGGGGAATTTTCTTTATCAAGGTGAGTTTGAAGAGCATAAAACCTATTCTGTCATTGACCACTAGTGGTACTGGAAGTGATGCTCTACTGGCTCAAATATTTTCCCTTCTAAGACCTTACTCTATATTCCCGCAGCCCGTGGCCTGGCTTACCATATCCATAACATACCTTACTGCCTTCTCTACATAAACCTAGGTGATTCCTACCATACTCTTCGCGAAGTAGATAGGTAAGACTCCTATTCTCACTATCTTGGTCCTCAGATCCTGGCGAGCCATCATGACTGTCATTCCTAAACTTAGGTACTGGTGCATAAGCTGAAGATGGAGTTGGGATTGAAATGTTATGACTATACTGAGAATGGCTACCACCCCCTGACTTAGGCTGATGAGTAAAGCTGAAACTACTTATCCTCGCCTTCTTATTCTGCTTTTTCTTTATCTTAATCTTTTGCTCTTCTATCTACTGAGCATGGGTCATAAGTCTGGCTAATGTTATGTCACTGTTTACCATGATGGATCTACACTCATTAACCACACTATCATTCACCCTTGACACAAACTTACTCATCTTGGCCCTACTGTCTGCAACCACATGAGGGGCATATCTGGCTAATTGAGTAAACTTAAGAGAATACACTTTCAATATTATATTACCCTACCTGAGGTTGATGAACTCTAGCACCTTGGATTCTCTAAGCTCTAGGGGAAAGAATCTATCAAGAAATACAGAAGCAAACTTTTCCTTCTCAATTGACCTTGCATCATCTGCCCTCTCTGATTTCTATTTCTTGAACCAAGTATGAGCAACATCCTACAACTGATATGCGGAAAGCTCAGCACTCTTAACAGTAGTCACTCCATGATATCGTTCATGTTCTAAACCTGATCTAGGAATTCCTGAGGGTCCTCATTTGACTTAGACCCTAGAAAGGATAGAGTTCATTCGAGTGAAGTCTCAAATCTTGGCTATAGCTGAATTGGATACTGGGTTGGCCGGAACGACAGCTAGTCATTCATTATGAGTAGCAACTGACTGAGCAAGAGTAGTGAATTTGGCTCTAAACTCCATATAAGAAACATGTTCGCCCAAAGTTTCTTTGGGCTGAGGGCCTGACTGATTCTCGTTTCTTCTCTTTGGAGGCATGTTCTATAGAAGAAAGGGAGAAACGGATTAGATCAGTGTTTAACTTTGAGCCTATCATTACTGGCATGACATGAATACTAAAAGAAAGGAAACTGTTCTTAAAACTCCTCATAGCCTCCTGCACATAAGTGTGGTGCACACAACACGCATGTATAAGACTCTACTAGATGTGGCTTTACAAACTTCCTAGGACACTATTGAACCTTAGGCTCTGATACCAAGTTTGTAACGCCCCAAATCTGGCACCCGGAATGCTACAAGGTGCCCATAACCCTGAAGGACCATTAGCTAACCCATGACTGATATCTATAAACTGAGTACTGAATAATAGTAATAATATCGTAAATGTGGTAACATGAACTGAAAGGCCATAAGGTTCAATTCTAGTACATAAATAAAAGTATAGTATAATAATACCAAAACAACTGCGATAATTTTCTGAAAATACTGTAGTTTGAAATCCTCTAAACTGTCTTAATAAGGAGTTGATGGGATATGTCCCCAACTAACTCCAACTACTAATATAAATTAAAAACTAAAATAGTAATTTGATCATCATGTCCTCGAAGGATGAGGACTCACTGCTAACTCTGATCACTGAACTGGGATGCTGTTAGTTCTCTGGAGCTCGTGCTTCTAAATCTATGGTATAAGACACCATAGCGCAAATGCGTTAGTACTTAGAATATACTGGTATGCAGAAGGTTCATAAGTATGAACAATACTAACGACTGACTAACATAAACGTCAGAATACATGCATGCATACATAATTGTAACTGAGATAATGAAAAGACTGGATACTGAGTTCTTACTACTAAGTATACTTACATTGACATTTGAGTCACTGATGAGTAAGAAACTAATACTGTAATATTGAATACTGAGGGACTAATACTATGTTACTGATACATGGATAACTGTGTCTGACAGTTTTGACTATGAAGAACTGGTCTGGTTGACTGTATCTAACAGTCCCAAAGCTGAATACTAGTAACATAAGTTTTGATAACTGATATAACTAATAACATGAGTGACTCGATCTAACAGTCCTGAACCTGATGGAACTAGCTCAGTTTCGTACTGTATCTGAGTAACTAAATTTGAGATCAGTCCTATCTAATGGGTGATCTCTACATCTGATGATACTGATAGTGATTGACCATAGTTGAGATCAGTCCTATCTAGTGGGTGATCTCGGGGTTTATTTATAATGATAAGGATTAACTATATCTGATAGTCCTAAATATATACTACTGAGCTGAATTGACTAGATCAGATAGTCCTAATTCAGTAACTAAAATTGTGGGATGTATTTATCAAACCGACATGCCGCATACTAAGCTAACTGGGGTCCAACCGGTAACCCCAGTTGCAAGGGTGTTAGTACCACACCACTAGTAAAGAAAACTACTGTGGAGTCAGTCCTAATCTTGCGAGGACCTCTGGGATCAGTCCTATACATTTAAATTCACTAATGGGTGATCCCTGAGTATGTCAGTCATATCTAACGGGTGACATCTAGTACCTACACTGGCTACATAGTTTTGGAACTTAGGGATTGCTTCTAAGGATCTCTGTCCTATCTAGCGAGTGAGTCCGCATCTCTAGGCTCGCTCGGTGTGAATCCTACTCCTATCTTAAAGAAACTAAACTAATTAACTAAACTGAGCTGATTAACTAAGCTGAACTGAGCTGATTAACTAAACTAAACTAATACTAGTAGTATTATCTAGTGGTGCTAAACCGAATTTATTGAGTTTCATTGACTGACGAAATGTACCGAGTTCTAAGGACTGACTGAGAATACTAAAGTTACCAAGATTAACTGGGAATACTGAGGTTACTGAGCTATTGAAATTAGTGAGATTTCTGAGATTTCCTGAGTAACATGATTGACTGAGTTATATAGATACTAGTTTGACTGAGGAGATCATAAAAACATAACATGGCTCTAGGAATACAACTAAATATTCGGGTACAAGAACCCCAAGGAATCGATGAGAAAAAACTGACATAGCATGGCTTACTTGGACACACGACCAACAACATAATTCATAATTCATATATTGAAGAACTTTATCAAACATGTGATATGCATAAGCTTGTACATTTTATGATATTGTTCTTTCATCAAGGCATTTAATCATACATATGGTAGGCATAGCACATGCAGACAACATTATACAACAATTAATCATCATGATTCATCTCTAATTTCATCATCCTAGGGTTAATTTATAGGTTCACATGAATATACATCTATAAAAATCAATTCCATATAAAATTGATCACCCAACATGTATTTGAATTCAATTGATCTTTCTCAACATAAACAAAACAAACCCAACATGAAATTCATAAAGAAATCCATAAACTTAAACTTAGAAAAGAGATTCTCGGGCTTCATGGACAAAAGGAGTCCATAAATCAACACTACGCATACCTTAGTTCGTGATTTCATGAAGATTGACAGTGAAACCTTCTTGAATTTGAATCTCCAATAGAAATCCTAGATTGTTCTTGAGAGAAACTTGAGAGTAACTAGTATATTTTGGGTGAAGAATGGCTAAATCATGTGTTATTGGGTATAAATAGGGGTAGGAGATTGACCCTTTTACCCTTGGATGCGTCTTTTAATTTCAGTAAAATTTTCCCAAATAGGGCCCCTGGCGGGACGTGGCGCTATCACGCCGTGTTACTAGAATTTGACAATTGGTAAACTGAGGGATGGAGCGACGTGAAGCCATCGCGTTGCCCCTTTTTTCCTGACCTAGAACTTTGGCGCGATGTGGGGGAAATCGAGCTGAGATACTGGAAAAGGACAATTGCTATTTTAGCTTGTGGTACGGTGCGCCACTGACCAAATGGCGCTGTTTTACGATGGGAACTTGAAATAGGCATAACTTCTTACCCGATTATCGGATTTAAGAGAATCTTATATCGAAGGAAAACTTATTAAATTTCCCACATGGAAAAAAGTAAAAATCTTGAAAATTCCTCATGGAATAATCATCATTAAATTTAGAAGCTAGTACTAGGCATTCTTGATATGAAATTAGCTAGGAAACTTCAGGGTATTACACCTTTTTATCTCCATATGATATACATTGAAAAACTCATGAACTAATATTGCACTATACCTAGTTGGTTCCCTAGTCATCTATTCAAAATTGTATTGTTTAAATCTGGTATCAAGGAGGGTATCTTAGACATACCTGCTATAGTCAATTTCCTCTTAAGATATATACTTCTCAGTGGTTTTCCGGCTGTAGAATTTATGGCACTAAATTTTTCATGTATAACATACATTTTAGGGTTCCTCAACCATTTAACGATGGGCACCGAAGCAACCTCAATGGAATATGGAGTGGGAGGTACTTGTGGTGGTGTTACTTCTTTGACTGGGCTAGCTCATTCTCATCATCACCCTCATTTTATCTTTCACTTCCTTGGAGTCCGATTCTTTATCACTAGTATCCTTACCATTTTCTTATAATTTATCATTGTTATCATTACCATCCTCATCAGAAGATAATGGTGAATGGGGTGGTCAGGTTTTAGGGTTCTTCATTGTTGGTGCAGACCTAGGGGTGTGTCCTCCTCCACAGTTGCTTTCACCCCCAAGGTCACTTCTCTCTTGGTGTTACCTGCCCTACTTTTGGATATTCCTCATGGTCACTATTTGATTTATCAGTGTCGCTGTTTTTAAGATAAAGAGTGTATTGTGTGGTAGGTTTCCTTTGGGTTTTCTTCGTTGAGGTTAGCTTCTTTGAAGAATCAGTTTTCAAAGCCATTTAACCTAAGAGTGGTCTGAGATCCAGGTCCCTACAAGTATTGGTCACGAGTCGTAAGGTCTTTTTACAACTAGTACGGTGGGTCGTATGGCCTAGCACCAGAATTTTTATCATTTCTTCTTGTTATCGTAAGGCCTGCACACTGACACACAAGTTACCCTATAATCAAATAAGTACAGAACATGGGTTGCCTCCCACAGAGCACTTGATTTAATGTCGTGGCACGACATGGATAGGTTGGATACTCAAATTTTACCAACCACCCCCATGGGTTGCCTCCTATGCGATATCTAATTTAATGTTGTGGCATGAATCTATTGCCTTGTTTACTCATACTTCACCAAGGCTCAAGTCATCAACCACCTTTACTTCCTCAATGTTACCCATATAGTGCTTGACCATGCCCATTCACTTTGAAGAAGGCTTCATCATCATGCTTATATTCAATGGCAACATATGGGAATACCCTCGTCATAGTGAACATCCCATACCACCTAGACTTCAACATGCCTGGAAACAAGCAAAGTCTTAAATTATATAGCAACACTTGATCACCAAGCTCAATTACTATTTTCTCAATTCTCTATCATGATACATCTTCATCTTCTCCTTATATTGAGGAGAACTCTCGTAATCCTAGAATTGGAATTCATCCAACTCGTTCACTTTTCTTATTCTCAGCTTCAGTGCATCATGCCACTCAAAATTCAGCTTTTTAGTGCCTATAATGCCTTGTTCTTGAGTTCAACAGGCAAGTGACATACCTTTCCAAACACAAACTAATATGGGGAGGCACCTATAGGGGTTTTATAAGCTATCCAGTAGGACTATAATGCATCATCAAGCTTTTGTGACCAGACTCATCGCCACCCTGACCAGGGTTGTCTCTAGCACTAGACTAATATTTGTAAGTAATCTAAAGTTCTTCCTAAATAGGTTGATTGTTCTAAACTTATGTCTGATAGGATGGACATGGTGAAAACACACCATAAGGACTAATACCCTAAATTGAGAACTATTGTAGCTCCCACTGAAACTTCCATAATATCTTAGCCTCTTATAATTTCCTCCTTGGGCCTCACGATGTACTCCTTTATCACTTGAGCATGATTTCTAAAACCTTAGAAAATGACTGACACACAATAACTAAAATTTGAGTAGACATATGAATGGGGAGTCTCAACCCTCTAACAAAACAATAAACTTTCTCATGCTCAGTGTCTAGAATAGAAGTAGAATGTCTATCTAACTCATAAAAATGAGCCTCATACTAAGAAACCATCATAGAGTCCTACTTCAACCTTATAAACTAATTTCTCAGATGATCCCTAATGCTGTGAGGAAAATATTTTTCCAAGAACATCTTGGAAAACTGAGTCCAAAATAAAGGAGAAGATTGAGCTAGTCTAGAATCCATATAACCTCTGCACCAATGATGAGCAGACAAGTCTAACTGAAATATGGTGTAATCCACACCATGAGTCATAACAAGGCCCAAATTATAGAGAAAATCCTCACACACAATATATTCTTCTCCTCAGCAAATATAACAGGCTAGGAAATGACTGGCTGAGCAACTACTGATGCAGGAGAAACCTCAACTCTAGGAGCTATAACAATAGGTTGTGCCTTCACCTTTGTACCACTTTGATTATTAGACTTTACACTATCAGACAAATATACCACCAACTATCCCCAAAATATAAACTTATGCACTTTTAAGCAATGAAGAAGGAATAAACCTTGGTGTAACCTGGGATGGTCCATGTCTCATCGCTGGTTGTGCGGAAGAAAATCTGTATCAGATGTAGGAATAGGTTCTAGGGAAGACGTCCTATCCTGGCTGCTAGCTGGGGACATATCTCATGATTGTACACGACCTTTAGGTTTTACACGAATAAGAGTAAGATCCCTATTCTTGGTATTAAGACCCTCATCTCTTGTAGTGATATCACTCAACTTACGCATCAATTTAAGTGCAAGGTGATCATTATCCATATATTTACCCAACATTGGAGTCGGGGTTGAATCCACGAGGAGTAATGTTAGTGGCAATTAAGCTAATTCAAAATAATGAATACTTGTCAATTTCAAACCAATAGTACAAAAAGATAAAAATGGGGGGTTTGAAAGATATCACACTATATATTTCTTTTTGGGATTTTCTATAATTAATTTGGGGATATGAATAATTAGAGTCTAGGTAATTAGGCATGAATCTTGGTAATATGTATTCCTAGAGGTAACGTATGCATGAGTGTGTGATATTTCAATGCAAATTCTAAGTGTTGGTGTTGTGGTAGGCTAGGTTAGAAATCCTTGAGGCTAGTTTGTCAACAAAACCCCAAGGGTGTCACACTCATTGATCCTTTCGAGTACCTACTGAGTGCTTCAATCAAAACCACCTAATACCTCACTTAGACATCCCAATTTCTATGATTGTGCCTTAAGTATCGTCAACTTTTCAATCACCCTTATGTCTAATATAGTGAAAATTAGTCAACCATGCTCATAAATTATCTGTTATTGCCATAGTTCCCATATCCCTCTTTCAAGGATGATGTGGGTTCCTAAAATTCACCCAAACCCCTCTTTTAAGGATGGTTTTAGCTTTCTAGAGCTTGGGATTTTCATCCATCTAATGCATTTGGGTATTTGAGGCTTTCACCCACAAATCCCAACCAATTTACTCAGGTAATAGTAGAAACCAACATCACAAACTAGTAAATGCACAAACAAATGAAATTTCACACATATTTACACCCTATTCTGGCATAATCCCAAGAGGAAAAACTAACTACTCATAAGATAAATAAGTAAAGATTTTACACAACACCTCCATTGATTTGATTTGAGAAAATCTATGTGAATGTTATTTCAAACTATGAGATCCAAAAAATCTTCAATGGGAGTTCACTAATTCTCTACTTGGAAGTGAGTCCAAAATATTCTTCACCCAAACTTTAAACAATATCGTCTTCTCCAAAAATATAGAGGCTAAAAACACTAGAACAATGTTAAAAAATTTAGGAACGTGGAATATATTGGATAATAGGGTTTGAGTCTTCCTTTTATCCATTTTGGGATGAGCCACGTGCATTTCTATTTATGCCCTTGGGCTATAATTTTTTGCTAGGCTGTGATCACATAGGCTCTACCGCGACCATATGACTGTGACCACGATCAGCTTCCGTGATCGCTGCTTGTTTACTTGCTTGACTGAATGCTATCATGGTCCAAAGACCGCGACTGCAGTAATTGAGGCCATTTTTGCTCCAAGTCTTCAGCTACACTTTCTTGCTTCCTTTTAATTATTTTCAGCCCCAATCCATATCTTTCTATCACATTAACTCTGTGCCAACAAAATATGGATATTAGTGCATTTAATCAAAATTATGTCGCATTTATTCATTAAAAAAGGTAATGTGCTTGAATGCTGAGTGTAAATAAGTGGTAAAATCACCACTCGTCAATGCCCCTAACTTAAAGCTTTTTCTTGTCTTTAAGAAATGGTGCTTCTTACTATGAGACAACAATTATCTACGCCCAAACTTAATGCCTTAAAGCTCACAATGACTTTAGCTTGGTCACTACCACAAGTAGCTCGTTACACATGGGGTAAACATTTTTTTCATTCCACCCCTCAACATAAAATGCAATATGTAAGGATGCACAAGACTTCTAAGAGAAACCAAGAAACAACAACCAATACTCTAGAAGTGACTTATTTTTGACACAAACTAAGTTATACTCAATTTTCCTCATTGCTTGAAAGGTGACAAAATCACCCACCTCAACCTATTCACATGCCTCCTCACAATAAAGAAAATTCCACAAACCAAGCTGCCAAATAGGCAAAAAGGAATTAAAGTGTAAAAAATCTCTCCATCATAAAAGAACTCTCGATGTTAACAAGTTTCATACCATGGGATTGCCCCTATTTTCTATCGCTATTACAAAGAAAGTAAATTGTTGAAAATCTCAAAGGACTTTTTGAGTTTGTAACGTAGGTTTGGGTTAGGGTAGGATATCATTTGGGAAAAATATGTCTACAACTTTACTTGAACATCTACATCACACTTTTTAGTACACCTTTTTACTATGGGCCACTCCTCTTTGTTTTTTGTCTTTTCACATGCCTACTTTTTGCTTCCTTTTTTCACCCATTCTCTTTTATTTCTTTTTCTTGCAATTTTCATGCGATTCTTTTCTTTGTTGGACCTTTATTTTTCTATTCACTTGTTTACAACGCTTAGGAACATTAGAAATTTCACTAACAACTTCGTGGCCCCAAACTTACTTCCATCAATATTCACAACCCCCAACGTAGGCTTTTAGCCTCATGTTGAAGGAGGATACAGTTCAAAAGAGGGAATAAAAGAATGGTTAACGACTTGTAGTATGTTTGCCAAAGAAAGGTCCAAAGGCACAAAGTGGGTAGCTAGGGATTACATTTATGCATGGGTAGGATTTTT
>NC_061121.1:163051186-163120643 GCF_002878395.1 Capsicum annuum
AAAGGGTATTTTTGATTTTGTTTAGGGCAAATAATAGGGTCTTTAACATATTTTTTTGGACGTGGGGTTTAATTGATTAAGTAGGGAAATGACCAAAGTTCCCCTTAAATAAAAGCAAAAAATTAGCGCGCATTCACAATGTGTGGCCTTATGACTTGTACAGTCACCCTACGACTTGTTTAGTCCAGTCATTATCTGGATAATACCTATTGGTCACCACACTATTCTTGTTATGAGAAGGACCATACAACTTGTATCTAGAACCTGTGACTCGTAAGGTCTAAGTCGTAGTCTATAAAAAAACCACCATGGCCCCACACTGGTTACCTTTTGGATGGTATATTACGATTTAGATTGAGTGTTAACAACTTTTTAGGATCCTATCATAATTAGGACAAGGAACTTATATAGACACACTGGTTATGCTATGGGTTCTATGACCAGTCAAGACACCCCATGACTCATTGGGTGAGTCATAGTAAGGACGGCGAGCTCAAAGTTCAAGAAATTTTTTAGGTACCAAAACCCAAGGCATTACATTCTCCTCTATTAGGATCATTCGTCCCCAAATGATGTGACAAGGCTTTTATTAGTGAGATTTGACATAGAGCACAACAACACTTTTATTTAACAAAGACAAAATAAAGATATTAAGGATATCTCAATTTTCTTTAACAAAGTCAGAAAACAAAGATGTTAAGGAATACAAATACCTCAAGAACGATATTCCAAAGATGGTAACAAGAAAGAATACTTAGACTTCATGTCCTCTTTAGTGATCACACCACTCGGATACCTGGGATAGTTATAAATAGATTATTTTTAGCCCGTTAGATGAGAGCGACTTTGTCACTCATGCTTAGGGTATGTTTGGATTTAGTTGCATACACTAATGAAGGTTGCCTTAGTTTCCTTTGGACTTAGTTAAAATGCTTGAGTAAAATCTCTACCCTAGTTCTAATTGTTGCTTGCTATATATCTAAGAGTGGATTCAGTTATATTATCCTAATTTGGGGTAGAATTTGACTTAAAATGTATTTTGGGGATTTAGAGGTAGGCTCTTCAACCCATCTTAAGTTAATATTGATGATTAGTTCTATTGAAACCCTTATACATTTGTTGAATACTTAGAAATATTTGTTGATTCACTATAGAGAAACTTGTCACTTAATGGTTATGGTGATGATGATATTTGAAGTAATGCTTATGGATTATTTAGCTAGATTATTAATTATATTATGATGAACTATTAAATATGCTATGGAATAAGCCCATGATTTTCTTATTGATTAAGCCATTGATTAAGCTATTATTCAGGCCATTGAAAATGCTATTGCTCATGCTTATTATCACGCTTAATAATTAAGCTAAAAATTATGCTATAATTCATTCTTATTGATGATTTTAGAAATTACGATGCTAATGATGCTAGAAGTCATGCTTATTAATTATATGGGAAGTTATTCTATTAATTATGCTTGAAATCATGATGCTTGATAATGTGATCACTTATGCTATTGATTTTTCCACCAACTATGATGTTGTGGCTACTAGTTGTAATCTTGATATTTATGATGATATTGACACCCAAAAAGTCCGAAGGATGATTATGATTAAATATTGATACCTCGAGGACAGTTATGATGATGTATTTATACCTAACAAGGCTACAGGATATTGTGATAACATAATGATACCACAAAAGGCCAAAGGATATTGTGATGATGTATTGAAACCTGGCAAGGCTGGATGATTTTGTGATGATATATTGATACCTGGTGATGCCGGAGGATGATTATGATGATATTGATACTCGAAAATGTTGGAAGATCTTTATGATGATGCATTGATACTCGTCCAGGCCGGAGGATGATCATATTGATGTTCTTATATGTACATCTATTGGTTTGAGTCCAGCTATGCCCTATGTATGGAAACTATATGCTTATATCTACTTATATGAAATTTGGGTGTGTTGTTGATAATAGTGATTTCGGTTATAATCCGTAAGTGATAAATGTTTATAAAATGGTATAGTTGATGATTAGTGCTAAATGTGGATTAGCGGTGGATATTTTTTGAATGGATATAATGACTAGTTGATAAATGAGGATTAGTTGGTAAATGATTATTAGTTAATAAATGATGTTAGTGGATAAATATTGTTACTTTATAAATATTGGTAATCTAATCTATGATGATAAGTGGATATGTGGAGAATAGTTCTTAAATGATCACTAGAGGTTGTATGATCACTAGAAATCAAACATATTAGTTAATAAGAGATGGTTTGCTCATAAATTGATAACTAGTTAGTATCAATGATGATTTTTTTAAATGATCGTAGCATTATTGAAAATGAGTATATTGTGAAATGTTGGTTAATTATGAAATGTCAGTAAATGAACGATTGATGAAAATTATGGGATGATGGTTAAATGATGATGAATGTTATCTATAATATCAGTTGATCGATTTATTCTTCTCTTAGATGAATTCTTTAGTTGTATGGGAGGCTGTGACGAGTTCGTTATTTTTCTGCTCCAATTGACATATGGGAGCCAATTTTGTTGTTATATTACGGGTGATGATGCATTCTAATAAGTTTTTATTCCAAATTATTTACTTATTCTATACAATGATCTTTGCATATGTTGATGTCTTATGTTTTCTTTTATTTGTGTAATTACATATTATGTTCAACAATATTAAAGATGATTCAGGTTCATTTCTGTACCTTGACTTAGTTATGTTATTTTGCATTTTCTCATATTTATATCATAATTTAGCTCCATCGGCCGATGATGCTTACTGAGTGCCCTTTGTTTTGAAACTCATCCTACATTCTGCACCTTTTTGGTATAGATTCAAGTACTTATTGCCGCCGTTGATTAACGTTCATGCGGTAATTGATTTCTGGAAATAGGGTGAGGTCTTAGAGTTTAAATCACCTATTTCCCTCTATCTTTATATTAAGTATTTTATTTTGAAACAAATAAAACTTAGCATCCTCTACCTTTTTCTTCACTCGATAAGAAAAATAGAAGGAGGGCTAGGTATCTGAGTTAGAGGCTTTTCACACTCATTGCCTTTCCCCTTAAGCACGAAAGGATCATCTTTTGCCATTATGGCTTTGCTGACTTAGCAAAATTCTCATCAAGATAAATATCATCAGCCACCATTTCATAATTAGAGGAAATATTCTCCACTTGTGTCCTAACTATAGGATGTGGTTTAGGCAGAACCTTACCAACGTAACCTCTTCTCATAGTAATAGTTATACAACTTCTATCATTTCTAGGATTCTAAATAGTATCACTAGGTAGAATTACATTCTTTTGTTGGTTAAACATCATAGAAAACTGCCTCATCTAGTACTCCAAAAATTTAATGGAAGTAGAGCGGGAATCCACAAGCGAACTCATTGAAGATAGTTTACTCTTTATTTCTTTCACTCCTAAGTTACCTTCAGGTCATTTTCCATAATTCTACTTATTTTCACAATTAAATCATCTTTATAGCTCCCCTAAGTCATTTATGACTTTTTGGATTGGACAGTGTGATTACCGGGCATTTTATTTATTTTTTAGAGCCAATTCTATATTTTAAAGTCTTTAATGGTTCCAAATGGCCTCCAAATGAAAAAAATCATTCAAACAACCTCAAAGATTTTGACTTTTTTAGAATCTCTGAAATATCGATTTTAGGCTAGGTGGACTCTTGGTTTGGGTCCTGAGGCAGTTGAGCTCATTTAGACCAATTGGTCAGAAAGTTACGAAATTAGAAATTGGGCGTGTGACCCATATTTTGTTGAAACAACCTCAGATTTAAATTTCAACTACACCATTGACTTTGTAACATCGAATTTGGTGTGGTTACATAGTTTGCTTGCGTATACGGTATTTTGGATAAATTTTGAGAGCTTGGTGGTGACTTAATGAATTCCAAGTCTACAACTGTTATTGAGCATATCACAATTACGAGCCAAGGGGCATAATTATGATACCACCAAAAGGCCTCAAGTACTGATCATAGTTTCCTTTTGCAATTAGGATTCACTGGTGCAGACTTAATATTTTGCAATGCAAAGTTTAGATCATGATCGCGGGATCCAGATACCTGGGATAGGTATAAAGAGGCCATTTTTAGCTCGTTAGATAAGAGTAACTTTTTCACTCATGATTAGGGTAATTTTGGCTTTAGTTGCTTACACTAATGAAGATTCCCTTAGTTTCCATTAGACTAAGTTAAAATGCTTGAGTAGAATCTCTACCCTAGGGCTAATTGTGGCTTTCTATAAATCTAAAAGTGAATTTAGATATCTTAGCCTAGTTTAGGGTAGAATTTGACTTAGAACATATTTTGAGGATTTAGAAGTGGGCTCTTCAGCCCACCTTAAGTTAAGATTGGTTATTAGTTCTCTTGAAACCCTTTTACACTTGTTGAAACTTAAAAATGTTCACTGATGCCTTATTGAGAAACTTGATACTTAATGGTTATGGAGATGATGATATTTGAAGTAATGCTTATGGATTATATACCTAGAATATTAATTATGTTACGATGAGCTATTGAATATACTATAGAATAAATGCATGATTTTATTATTGATTAATCCATTGATTAAGCTATTATTTAGGCCGTTGACTACGCAATTTCTTATGCTTATGATCACGCTTAATAATTAAGCTAGAAATTATGCTATGATTCATTCTTATTGATGATATTTGAAATTACGATGCTAATGATGCTAGAAGCCATCCTTATTAATTATATGGGAAGTTATGTTATTGATTATGCTTGAAATCATGATGCTTGATTATGTGATAATTTATGCTGTTGATTTTGCCACCAACATTAATGATGTGGCTATTGGTTCAAGTCTGGATATTTATAATGATATTGATACCCATCAAGGATGGAGGACAGTTAAGATGATATATTGATACTTAGAGGACGTTTATAATAATGTATTCATACCCAACAAGGCCAGAGAGTATTATTATAAGATATTAATAACCTACAAGGCTGGATGATATTGTGATGATAAATTGACACTCATAAAGGCCAAAGGATATTATGTTGATATATTGATACCCGGCAAGGTCAAAGGATATTTAGATGATATATCGATACCCGATAAGGACAGAGGAGGATTAAAATAATATTGATACTCGGCAAGACTAGAGAATATTTATGTTGATGAATTGATACTCGATAATGCTAGAGGATGATTATATTGGTGTGTGTATGTGTACATTTATCAATTCGAGCCCGACTATGCCCTATGTATGGAAACTATATGCTTATATTTACTTATATGAATTTTGGGTATGTTATTGATATTAGTGATGCCGGTTATAGTCAGTAAGTGATAAATGTTTATAAAATGGTATAGTTGATGGCTAGTTCTAAATATGGAATACTGGTTGATATTATTTGTGTCTAATAATGACTAGTTGATAAATGAAGATTAGTTGGTAAATGGTAATTAGTTAATAAATAATGTTAGTAGAAAAATGGTGTTTATTAATAAATGGTGATTATCTAATATATGATGATTAGTGGATTTGTAGAGAGAAGTTATTAAATGATAACTAGAGACTATATGATGACTGGTAATCAAAGAGATTGGTTAATAAGAGATGGTTAGCTTATAATTCAGTAACTAGTGAGTATCAATGATGATTTTGTTAAATGATGGTAGCATTATGGAAAATGGGTATATTATCAAATGTTGGTAAACTATGAAATACCAGCAAATGATCGATTGATGAAAATTATGGGATGATGGTTAAATGATGATGAAAGTAAGCTATAATATTTTTTAATGGATTTATTCTTTTCATGGATGTACCTTCATTCGTATGGGTGGTTGTGATGAGTTTTTTTATTTTTCTGCACAAATTGGCATATAGGAGCAAATTTTGTTGTCATGTTTATCGGTGATGATATTTTTTGATAAGTTATTATTCCTATTTATTTACTTATCATGTACGATGATATTACCATGCATTGATGCCTTATGTTATATTTTTGGTTGTTGAATTACTTATTATGTAACAAAAGTATTGGAGATGATTGAGGTTTATTTCTGTACCTTGACTTAGTTATGTTTTCTTACATTTTATCATACTTTATCATTATTTTTCTCAGTCGTTTGATGATGCCTATGAGTAACCGTTATTTGGTACTCATACTACACTTTTGTACTTTTTGGGTGCAGATCCCAACACTAGTTATTTTTGTTGATTGAAGCTTTTATGGTAATTGATGTTTTGAGTTAGGGTGAGCTCCCAGAGTTTGAATCTCCCATTTACCTCTATTTTGTATTCAATTTTTTGTTTTGAGACAGATGTTGTTGACTATTCTAAAAATTTGAAGTTGTATTATTATTATTAGATGCTCTTATACTGCCAGGTCGTAGGAAGGTATCTTGTATTGATTGTTTTATCTTTTTAGAATACCTTGTTATTTAAATGTTGTGTTCTTGAATTTTACCTATGTTTGGAATTTTCTACTGAATTAACCCATTGCATCAGACCTATTTTATGGTTTGGCTTACCTAGTAGCGAGAATTTAGTAGGTGTCATTATGAATCGTAAATCGGATCATGATAAATTAGTATTAGAGCCTTGTTTCACGTATTGTTGGTACAAGAGTAAGTGTCTAGTAGAGTCCTATGGACCAAAATGATGGCATCCTTTTCCTATGTTTAGGAGACTATAGGAAATTTTTAGAAGTTTTTCACTTCTTTTACTCATATCGTGATAAGAGTTCGAGATGGCCATGAGATGTGATACCACGAGACAAGTGTCCCAAAATCAAGCCTTGGGATCCTACTCCTATTTGTGGATGACCTAGAGGTTGTTGAAAATTATAAGTTATGTCCCCAACTAGGGACTAGGATAGACCACGTTCCCCAGGTCCTATTCCCACTCCTATGTCAGAGATTCTTCTGCCCTAGCTAGTGGTGGGCTAGAGACCAACCCAGGCTTTACCAGGGTTTATTTCCTCTTTAGTACTATGAGATATATTGGTTTAGCTTTTGGGTTTCATTGGTGGTGCACCATCTTATGATGCATAGTATATAGTTTAGAATGGTACTAAGGCTGGGGAATAGCCTGTAGCTGAGGCTCGTAGAGTTAAGGTTGATCTTACAGTAATAGTTGCTCAGCCAGTGGTTTCTCAACCAGCTATGTCTTTTAAGGAGCAGAAGATGTTGGGTAGATTCTTAAGATTGGCTTAGCCTAGGTTTTCTGGTGCTCCGGGCGATGTTTCATATGATTTTCTGATTTCTTATGAGGATAAGATCCTTAATTTGGGCCTTGTTGAGACTCATGGTGTTGACTATACTATATTTTAATTGGATTTGGCTGTTCCATATTGGTCGAGGGGTTATATGGATTCTAGACCAACTGGATCTTCTTCCTTGACTTGGGCTCAGTTCTCTGAGAAATTCTTGTGAAGTACATGCCTCATAGACTTAGATATTGTTTGATGGATCAGTTCTTTAGATTAGATCGGGGATCTATGATAGTTGCTGAGTATGTGGCTCATCTTTACGGGTTGGCTAGGCATGAGACTACTATTCTAGATTTGATTATGAGAGAGTTTACTGCTTTGTTAGAGGGTTGAGACTATCCATTCGTATGTATAGTTAAAGTTTATTTTCTATGGGTAGGTCTTTTGTTGAGGTGTCAAATCATGCTTAGTTGATGTAGAAGATGCAGCATGAGGGTCATGATAAAAGGCCTAGGTTTTTAGGCATATTCAGTGGAAGTAGTTATAGTTCCCAATCAAGAGATAGTGGTTCTTAGAGTACGTATCCTTGGCATCTATTCTATCAGTCTAAAAATTGGCCTAGTTAATTGGTTTGGGCAATGCTTTAGATTACTAATGGAGGCCAGTCTAGTGCTAGAAATTATGCTACTAAGGGTAGTGATCAGTCATTGAGAGGTTCATCATTAGGTTATTCTAGATGTGGTAGTTAGTCCGGGTAAGCTAGATTTGTTAGTTCTTGTTCAGCTCATATCGTATGTTATACTTGTGGAGCTTCTAATTACTATTAACGAGATTGCCCCAGTCATGGCTCGATTATTGCTTTAGCTTAGAGTGTTCTCTCTATTAGAGTAATTTATCCCTCCACTAGAGGTGGTTCTCATGGTTGCAGGGGTGGTTTTTAGGGTACTCAAGAAGGTTCTCAAGTAAGATAAGAGGTTAGTCAGGTACCTATCCAGGTGACAGGCATGGTTAAGTACATGCAGCACCTTCTATGCCCAAGGTTGATACTTTCGATGCTATTGTTGCCGGTATGATTTTGGTGTTCCACCAATCGACTGTTGATTTATTTGATTAGGGATCTACTTATTCTTATATTTTTACTTATTATGCACTACAGTTAGAGTTATCTTATGATTTATTATTTTTGCCATTGTGTGTATTTACTTTTGTGGGTGATTCTATAGTAGTGGATCGATTTTCAAATTATGTGTTATGACTTTTAGAGATGCTGATACTTATGTTGATCTTATTATTTTGGATATGGTGAACTTTAATGTGATTTTGAGTATGGACTAGTTATCCCACTATCATGCGGTCATTGATTTTTTTGCCAAGACCATTACCTTAGCCATGCCCGATGTACCCCCAGTCATATGACAGGGAGCAGTTAGCTATAAGTTGATGGGGAATATCTTTTATGTTCATGTTATGATGCTTATTTTGAGGGGTTGTGAGTCCTATCTCGCTTATATTTATGATACTAGTGTGGAGAGTCCATCGCTTGACTCTATTTCTATTATTTGTGAGTTTCCTGATGTGTTCCATACTACTTCCCTAGTATTCCCACTATCTGTGGTACCTTACTATATGGCTCATGCCACGCTTAAGGAAATAAATTCTTAGATTGAGGATCTTTTTAGTTATGGTTTTATTAGACTGAGTGTGGCCCTTTAGGAGCTCTTAGATTGTTTATGAAGAGGAAAAATTGCTCCATATATATATGTATTAATTATATAAAAATTAATAAGGTGGATGCAGAACTGTTATCCTATGCTTTAAATTGATAATTTTTTTGACCAGCTTCACTGAGCGACAATGTTTTCTAAGATTGTTTTGAGATCTGGTTACTATCAATTGAGGATTCGGGTTGAAGATATCCCAAATATAGCATTTAGGGCCCATTATAGTTACTATGAGTTCTTAGTGATATTATTTGGGTTGACTAATGCCCCAATCACGTTTATGGGCTTGATGAACCAAGTATTCAGGCTTTATTTGGACTCTTTTATGATTGTATTCATCGATGACATCCTTGTGTATTCGAGAAGTAGAGAGGAGCATGCTCAATATATGAGGGTTGTGCTACGGATGTAGAGAGATCATGTGCTTTGTGCCATGTTCTCCAAGTGCGAGTTTTGGATTGATTCAGTGACATTAGTTAGACATATAGTATCTATAGGTGGTATTATGGTAGACCCATCTAAGATAATGGGAATTTGAGATTAGGATAAACCTACATCTTCGACTGAAATTTGTATGTTAATTGGTTTGGATGGTTATTATAGATGATTCATTGAGGGTTTTGTGACTATTTCAGCCCTTATGGCCAAATTTTACTTGGAAAGAGGTTCCATTCCAATGGTCCGAGGAATGTGAGTTAAGCTTTGGATAACTCAAGGATTTTTTCACTTTAGCTATTCCTATTAAGAGTAAGGGATTCACCATGTTTTGTGATACTTCTAGTGTTGGTTTGGGTTGTTTATTAATGCAGTAGGGTCTTGTTATTACTTATTCTTTTAGAAAACTTAAGGTGCATGAATGCAACTATTCCACTCATGATTTAGGGTTAGCGGAAGTAGTTTTTATGCTTAAGATTTAGAGGCATTATCTTGGTGTGCATTCTAACATTTACACCGATCATCACAGGCTTCAACATCTTATGACCTAGAGGGAGCTTAATTCTAGACAACTTAGATGGATGGAGTTGCGTAAGGATTAGGATTTTCCATCTTGTATCAATTAAGAAATGCAAATATGGTAGGGGATACCTTGAGTCAAAAAGTGGTGAGTATGGGTAGCTCGGGTTGTATTTTAATTTCATAAAGGCTATTGGAATAGGACATCTAGTCCTTAGCCAACTCAATGGTTCGCCTTGATATTTCAAACCTTAGGAGGATTCTTTCAAGTGTTGAGGTGAGGTCTTCATTATTTGAGTAGATTTGGGATCATCTATTTGAGGATAGTAAGCTTAGCTTCCTTCGTTATCAGGTGTTGAGTGGTGAGTCTGAGAGGAACACTATAGATTCAAAGGGAGTTTTGCAATTTGATAGTAGCACTTGTGTTTTAAAGATTGATGACCTGATCTAGTTGATTTTGCATGAGGCTCAAATCTCTAGATATTCTATTAATCCCAGCATAACCAAGATATATAGAGATTTGAGACAACATTATTGAAGAAGTGGTTTGAGGAGTAATGTGGCAAACTTTGTAGCTCGTTGCCTTTATTGTCATCAGAGGCTACCCATTCCCAAGTGGAAATTCGAGTGGATTACCATGGATTTCATTAGTGGTTTGCCTCGCACTTCCCATGGATCTGATGGTAATTGGATCATTGTAGATTATTTGATCAAGTCAGCATATTTTAGTCCAATTAATATGTCCTTCAATGCTTAAATTTTAGCCCATGTCTATGTTTGGGAGTGAGTATATTTACATGTTTTGCCTATTTTTATAATTTTAGACAAAGATTTTGTATTCACTTTGAGATTTTGAATGGCTTTTTAGGAGAAGTTGGGTACTTAGGTAGATCTTAGTATAGCCTTTCATCTATAGATCACGACTAGTCTGAGCAGACTATTCAGGTTCTTGAGGATATACTTCGATCCTGTATTATGGATTTTGGATGCCAGTGGTAGCAATACTTAGCCTTGGTAGAATTTGCATACAATAACAACAATTATTTTAGTATTAAGATGGTTCCTTTTAAGGTTTCATATGGTAGAAGATGTCTTTCTCTGGTTAGATAGTTTGAGACTTTTGAGATTCGGCCCTGTGGAACTAATTTGCTTCAGGAGTTATTAGATAGAGTCAAGGTGATTTAGGATAAGTTGAGAGTGGCTCAGAGTAAGCAGAAGGCCTATGTAGACCAAAGGTTTTGTTCCTTGAGATTTGGAGTTGGCGATCGTGTATTCCCTTATGTATCTCCCATAATGGGTATGATGAGGTTCGAGAGATAAGACAAGCTTAGTTATATATACATTGGACCTTTTGTGATTCTTCACACAGTTAGTAAGGTGGCTTATGAGTTAGCTCTGCCTCCAGATTTTACTACTGTTCATCCAGTTTTCCTTGTTTCCATTTTGCGGCATTATATTTCTAATCTTTCTCATGTGCTTAGATGGGACTCATTCTAGTTGGATGAGCATTTGACCTTTGTAGAGGAGCCTATGCTCATTTTGGCTAGTCATGTCATACGGTTACGCACTAGAGAGATTCTTGTATTTAAGGTTTAGTGGAGGTACCACCCAGTGGAGGAGGCCCCTTAGGAGATCGAGAGCAAGATGCAGAATTTGTATCCTTACCTGTTTGACACTTTAGGTAAATCCTAATCCTTAACTTTTAGGGATGAAAGTTCCTTAGTAGTGGATATTGTAATGATCTTTTAGGTCATTTTCCATATTTCTACTTTGTTTTATTGTTAAAGATTTTCCAAGCTGCCCCTAGTTATTTATAACTTGATAGGACTGGCAGTTCAGTTACCAAGCAATTTTTATATTTTTTAGAGCTAATTTCCTATTTTGATATCTTCTATGGTTCCAAATGGCCATCGGGGCAAAACTTCATCAAAATGATCTCATATGCAAATTTTGAGTGCACCAGTAGCTTCAAAATATCAATTTTAGGCTAGGTAGACCTTTGGTTTCGGTCTTGAGAAACTCGGGCTTATTTCATCTTATTGGTTGGAAAGTTGAGCAAATGAAATGTGGATGTGGGACCCATATTTAGTTGAAACAACTTCGGATGGAAATTTAGAGTGTGCTATCGCATCCGAAATATTAAATTTTCTATGGTTCATAGTTCTTTTGCATATACGGAATTCTAAATGAATCCTAAGGCCTTGGTGAAGACTTAGAAGAATTTCCAAGTTTCAACTGTCATGTGGTCTAGTTGCAATCATAAGCCAAGTGTTGTGATCAAAACACCCTTGGCAGAGGAAGTAGTGTGATCGCACTAGGGAGTGTTGCATTGCAATATCTACTTCTACTGCAATGAGTTGCCATTGCAGTTACTGGGCCACGATAGCGGGATTCGAGTACCTGGTCTGGGTATAAAATGACCGCTTAGTTCGCAATTTTAGAGCATAAACCTTAAATAGTTTGATATCTCAAATTTAGACATGTGGGCGACTTGGGAGCTTGAGTAGCATTTATTTTTACGATTATCTTCCGATTTGAGGCAAGAATTCACCCATTTCTTGGTGAAATATCTTGATTATTTTCTCAAAATCCCAAATCCTTTAGGTATTTATTTTTTCCCTAATTTAGTTTGGTTTCACCCATTTGATGGTAATGATTCCTTTAGCTTATGTGAATATTGAGTAGATTTTGGAAACTCGATTTCCATAAGTAGGACCCACATGGGGTTTTGAGGTAATTTTTTGACCCAAAGCACAATGATGCAATATGGGTATCGATATTCTTGTAGTGATGAGTAGAATGTTTTTTGATTGCATGGGATCTTGAGAAGGTTTCTCGAAAGGAGAATCGGTGGTTTAACGGTTCCTTGTGCTTTCATTGATGTCGATGCTGGCTAGGTTTATCCCTTGTTAGATTAAGCTATTTCATAGTATATTTTAGATATCTTATTAGATTGGTATGGGTTTTAGGTGTTGGTTGATGACATGCAAGATTTGGGACTAGTTAGACCGTTTAACACATTTGAAACCATAGAATTGGAATACTTAGCTTGTTGCCTTGGACCTTCGTAAATTAGATTTTATGGATCATTCTTAGTATATGAATGCTTAAAAGTACTCTAATTAGATGAGAGTGACTTTGTCACTCATGCTTAGAGTAAGTTTGGCTTTAGCTTCGTACACTAATAAAGGTCGCCTTAGTTTACATTAGAATTAGGTAAAATCTTGAGTAAAATATATACCCCAGGGTTAATTTTGTGTTGCTATACATCTAAGAGTGGATTTACATACCTTATCCTAGTTCGGGATAAAATTTGACATCGACTATATTTTGGGGATTTAGAAGTGGGCTCTTCGACCCACCTTAAGTAAAGATTGAAGATGAGTTATCTTGACCCTTATATGCTTGTTGATTACTTAGAAATATTTGTTGATGCCATATTGAGAAACTTAACACTTAATTGTTATGGTGATGATAAGATTTGAAGTAATGCTTATGTATTAGTTAACTAGATTATTAATTGTGTTATGATGAGCTATTGCGTATGCTATATATTATGCCCATGATTTTGTTCTTTATTAATCCATTGATTAGGCTATTTTTTTCATTAACTATGCTATTGCTCATTCTTATGATATGCTTAATAATTAAGATAGAAATTATACTATAAATCATTCTTATTGATGATATTAGAAATTACAATGCTAATGATACTAGAAGCCATGTTTATTGATTATATGGGAAGTTATGCTTTTGATTATGATTGAAATCATAATGCTTTATTATGTGATCACTTACTCTATTGATTTTGCCACCAACTATGATGATGTGTATACCAGTTCAAGTCTAGATATTATGATGATATTGATACCCGACAAGGCCATAGAATAGTTATGATGATATATTGATAACCGACAAGGCTAGAGGATAGTTGTGATGATGTATTGATACCCAAAAAGGCCAAAAGATATTGTAATAATTTATTGATACTCAGAAAAGCCGAAGTATATTGTGATGATATATTGGTACCCAACAAAGTCAGAGGATATTGTGATGATATATTGATACCCAATAAGCCGGGGGATATTGTAATGATATATGATACCCGACAAGGCTGGAGAATGATTATGATGATATTGATATCCGAATAGACCGAAGGATATTTATGATGATATATTGATACCCGACAAGGCCAGAGAATGATTTATTGATATGCCTATGTGTACATTTACATATTTGAGTCCGACTATGCCCTATGTATGGCAACTATATGCTTAAATCTACTTATATGAAATTTGTGTATGTTGTTCATATTAGTGATGCCGGTTATAGTTGTTCATATTTGAGATGCCGGTTATAGTTAGTAAGTGATAAATATTTATAAAATGGTATAGTTGACAGTTAGTGTGAAATATGTATTGCTGGTGGATATTGTTTCAGTGTCTAATAATGACTAGCTACTAAATGAGGATTAGTTAGTAGATAGCGTTTAGTTTTAAATAATGTTAGTGGACAAATGGTGTTAGTTGATGAATGATGGTTATCTAATATACGATTATTAGGGTATATATGGAGAATATATGTTAAATAATGATTCGAGGGTATATTATAACTAGTAAACAAAAGGATTAGTTAATAAGAGATAGTTAGCGAATAATCCAGTAAATAGTGAGTATTGATGATGATTTTGTTAAATAATAGTATCATTATGAAATTTAGTTATATTGTCAAATGTTGGTAAATATGAAATGTCGGTAAATGACTGATTGATGAAACTTATGGTATAATGGTTAAATGAAGATGAAAGTTATCTATAATATTGGATGATGACTTTATTCTTCTCTTGGGTGTACTCTCCAGTCATATGGGATGTTGTGACGAGTTCTTTACTTTTTTGCACCAAGGTACGTATGAAAACTAATTTTATTGTTATCTTTGCTGGTGATGATACTTTTTGATAAATTATTATTCTGAATGGTTTACATATTATGTAAGACAATATTCGAGTGTGTTGATGCCTTATGTTATGTTGTTATTTCAATTGCATTACTTATTATGTAAAACTATATTTGAGATGATTCCGGTTCATTTCTGTATCTTGCTTTTGTTATGTTATCTTGTATTTTATCATACTTATATCATGATTTATCTCAGTGGGCCGATGATGCCTACTGAGTACCCAATCTTTTTGTACTCATACTACGCTTCTGTACCTTTTTGGTGTTGATTTGAGTACATGTTGCTGCTGTCGATCGACGTTTGTACGGTGATTGATTTTTGAAGATAGGTTGATCTCTTAGAGTTTGAGTTGTCGATTTCCATCTATCTTTATATTTAGAATTTTGTTTAGAGTCAAATGTTGCTGACTATTTTAAACTTTTGAAGTTGTATTATTGTAATTAGATACTCTTGTATGGGCTCTTCTAGGTCGTGGGATGGTATATCTTAATGTCTGTTTGATCTATCTACAAAACATTGCTTATTTATATGTTGTGTTCTTGAATTTATCCTTTGTGGGGAATTTTCTACCGAATTAATCCATTATATCAGCTATGGGTTATAGTTTCGCTTACCTACTAGAGGGAATTTAGTAGTTGCCATCATGACTCATAAATCCGGTTGTGACAAATGGGTACCTCAATATCAAATTTGTCAACAATATCAATGTCTTAGACAACATTCATGCCTTTTGGTTTCTTCTTCAATTTAGATATATTGAATGTCACCTCTCCATTGTTCAATTTGAATTTTAATTCATTAATGTCCATGTCAACCTAGATTCTTTTGGTGGCAAAGAATGGTTTACCCAAGATCATGTGTACATCAAAGTCCACTTCTCAATCAAGGATCACAAAGTCAGTCAAAGATATCAGATCATCAACTTTCAGTAGCACATCGTACAATATCCCTATTGGCCTCATGACAAATCAGTCAACTATCAATATACATATATTTATTGATTTTGAGGCTCCTATGCCAACCTATATAAATATCTAACAACACCAAATTTATGTTAGCACCAAGATCACATAACACCTTTGTAAAGTTAAATGCACAAATTGTGCAAAGAATAGTAAAAGCACCTAGATATTCCTTCTTTTAACTAGAAATCATGAAGAAACCATGATACAATGATGAAGATTATCCTTTGACTCAAAAGTTTTAGTCTTCTTCTTTGTGACAAAGTACTTCATGAACTTGGTATAGCACTATATTTGGTAAAGGGTATCCACCAATGCAAAATTTATTGATAACTATTTCAACCTAGAGAGAAACCTATGAAACTTACCATTCTCTACCTTTTTCTTCACTCAAAGTGGAAAATAGAGGGGGGATAGGTATTTAAGTTAGAGGTTTTTCACCCTCTCTGCCTTTCCCCTTAAACATATAAGCATCATGTTTTGCCATGGTAGACTTTTAAATATTTATCTCTTGATTATCAATCCTTTCTGGCTTTGCAGACTTGAAAGAATTCTCATCAGCACGAATATCATCAACCACCATTTCATATTTGGAGGCAATATCCTCCACTTGTGTCTTAACCATATAATGTGGTTTAGGTAGAACCTTACCAACCTTACCTTTTCTCATAGTAATAGCCATACAACTTCCATCATTTCTAGGATTTTAAATAGTATCACTAGGTAGAGTGACACTCTTAAACTGATTAAATGTCACATACAACTACCCCATCTAGTACTCTAACTGTGTAATGGTAGTAGAATGGGAATCCATAAGTCGACTTATTGGAGATAGTTTACTCTTTATTTCTTTCACTTATAAGTTTGTGGATTACACTCTTGTAGTGACCCTTCAAGTCATTTTCTATATTTCTACTTTTTTTATTTTTAAAGCTTCTCTATAGCTTCCCTAAGTCATTTATTACTTCCTAGAAATGATAGTGTTATTACCGGGCAGTTTGTTTAGTTTTAGAGCAAATTTTGTATTTTAGAGTCTTTGTGGATCCAAATGGCCACCAAGAAAAAATTTTAGTCAAACAACCTCAAATGCATATTTTGACTATTCTAGCACTGCTGAAATATATATTTTAGGATATGTGGATTCTTGGTTTGGGTACTGAGGTACTTGGGCTCATTTTGACCTATTTGTGAAAAAGTTAAGAAGATAGAAATTAGGTATGAGACCCATATTTTGTCAAAATAACCTCGAATGGACATTTTGACTGCACCAATGACTCTATAATATTTAATTAAGTGTGGTTACATAGTTCATTTACATATTTAATTAAGTGTGGTTACATAGTTCATTTACATATACGAGGTTTCAAATGAATCTCAAGAGCTTGGCAGAGAATTAGAGAATTCCAAGTCTACTCTTATTATCTAGTGCATCACAATTGTGAGCCAACGGTCACAATCGTGATACCACTGGAAGGTCTCAAGTACCAATTGCAGTGGCTTGTTGTGATCGTAATTTACTGGTGTAGCCCCAATAAATAGTGATCGCGAAGGCTGGGTCACCATCGTGGGACCCAATACCTTGGACAGGTATAAATTGTCCAGTTTCAGCCCGTTTATGCCATTCTTCATCCATTTTCATGTGATCTAAAACTCTAATTAAAGAGATAGATTAAAATTGAAGCTTGTGGGTATTTTGAGGTGCTTGCTTAATGATAATTTCTTGATTTTCCATAGAATTTTAGGTAAGATTCCTGAAGATTTTAGGGTTGAATTTTCATTTCTTGAGCAAAAATCCCAAAAGCTTAGGGGCTTGATTTTATCCCCAAATTAGCTCAGAGTACACACCATTTTTAAGGGTAATGATTACGTGAGCATATGGGAATGTTGGGTTGGCTTAAAAATGTGACTTTCCTTAAATAGGACCTACATGGGATTTTAGGTGATTTTTGGACCCAAAGCACAATAGTGAAATATCATTATTCCCGTATTGATAAGTAGAATGTTTTTATGATAGCATGGCATTTGAGGAGGCTTCTCAAATGGAAAAAATGGTGGTTTAGATGTTCATTGAGCTTTCTTCGATGTCGAACTAGACTTGGTTTTATCCTTTGTTAGATTAAGCTAATTCATAGTGTATTTATGATATTGTCTTAGATTTGGGATTGGTTTTAGGTCTTCATATGAAGAATTTCAATGCTTAGTCTCGTTAGATTGTTTAGGCTTCCCGAAAACTGTAAATTAAGCATGATTTACCTAGTTGTTCATATTTTAGGTGAATCTCCTATATTAGGGATAGTTGAGGCTTGTTTAAAATCTAAAAGTGGAAATAGATACCTTAAGCCTAGTTCAGGTAGAATTTACCTAAAAAAGTAACTTTGGGAACTAAAAGTGGGCCCTTGACCCACCTTAGGTAAAGATATATGTCATCTTGTGTAGACCTTGATGCACTTGTTAGACTCTTGGAAATGCTTATTGATGTAATATTGAGAAACCTCTATATTTGATGGTCATATTGGTTGATGTGAGGATTGACAGCTATTGATTATGTTTTTATTTATGCGATTGATGATACTATTGATTGCATTGATATATTTACATTTATCGGTTCAAGTCTTGCTATTGATGATATATTTATCGATTTAATTCTGTTTGTCGATGATATATATACCAATTTAAGTCCGGTTATAGATGATATATTTAATGATTCAAGTTCAACTATTGATGATATATTTATGGATTCAAGTTTGGCTATTGATGATATATTTACCAGTTTAAGTTCGAACATGCATATTATGCTATGATGATATACTTATCATGATATGATGACATTAGCGTGTGAGATTGATAATCTATCAAAGTCAAAACTTAGGAAATAATTATAATATGGTATGATATAAATGAATTCTAGTGAAATAGTGATTAGTACATAAGTGTTAATTAATTGACAAGTGATAAAAATAGCCAATCGCTGGTTAAAGTGTGGCATGAATTGGATGAATTTCAATTGTATTATGCGAGTTGATAAATTACGATGGTGGGATATATAGTTTTATGTGTACCTTTAATGTTTAAGGGGGCTAGTGATGATGAAATACCCTGGGTTTTGACTTTTAGAAAGTTTCTCTATTTTTGACTTCTAGACATCTACGAATTGGGGTACTTCTCTGTGATAGGGTATAGATCAGGTGACCCATTCGTATGTTGTCCTGTATTAGGTGGTGTTAAGAGGTTGAGTTTCTGGAATGGATACGACTAGGTGGGTATGAGTCGTATGGTTGGTGATGGGTCATTGGTTTGGGTTTTTCTTCACTTAATCTGAAACTTAGTAACATAACTTAGATCTGAGTTTGAGTGGGTCACCATGAGTCGTGAGGATAGGGTACAAATTGTACAGTCCAAGTAGTATATTGGACAATGTTCAACCCCTTATGATTCTGCCTAGGGTACGATTTCATGGTACTAGTCGTATAGGTGGATATAATTTGGCTTCGGTGGTCGTATGTTGAACAATATTCAACCCCTCATGATTCTACCTAGAGTATAATTTTATGGTACTAATCCTATGGTTGGGTACGATTTGGCTTGGGTGGTCATAAGTTGCATAGTGTTGAGGTGCAAAAATAGGACTACGGTACGAGTGGTGGGTACCAAACATAAGGTAGGGTATGGTTGGAACGGGGTGGTCATACCATCCAGAGGGAATTTTAAGCATTTTATGTTTGGGGTAATCTAGACATTTCCCCTCAATTCTCTTAAGGCCCCATGACTTATAACACTCTTAGGATATAATTTAACTTATTTGTAATCACTCAAACTCTCTAAAACACTATCAAACTCTGTCAAGGCTCTTGGGTCAAGAAAGGTTAGGGTTTCATCAATAAGATCAATTCGGGGCTTAAAAGGTTGATTTCTCTATGTTATCTTCATAATTTGAGGTATGTTACTCCTTTCTCATCGTTAGTTCCACCTAAAGGAATATTTTATGAATTATTTGCATGGCATAAATGTTGTATGGTTTTAGGTTTTCAAATATATGTTAGGGTTTATGGTTACAATGGTTGTTTATGGTTTTACCATGTATTTTACTTATGGTTTTCATATTATTATGGTGGTTTGAATATTGGTTTGCATGGGAATGGCTAATTGGTACATGGTTTGGGATTTAGAAATACTATGCCCCAACTTGTTTGATAAGATGCCTATGAGAATGTAATTGGTTAAATTGTTGAACTTTCATTAAAATATGCATGGTATAACTTAGTAATAGAACCCTAAATGGAATAAATGGTTTAAATAGATTGGAATGGCTATATAGTAAACTTGGTGGTTATGGTTGGTCTAATTGAAAGCCTCGTAGGGTAAAAGGGAATCCCCAAATCAAACATAATAATGATTACTTGGGGGGTACATGGGATTCCCCTAAGTCAACTTAATAATGTAATTTATGGGTACATGGGAATCCCTTCTTCTTAAAAAGAATGGCTAAGGACATTACTTACAAGCTATATTCGGTATGATGATACCACTATTTATAGCCTTGGTTAATAATAAATGGAATGGTAGTTTGGTTGTATGGTAATGGTTTTAATTAGGCAATAATGGTGGGGTGTGATAACTAACCTTGAAGGTATGAGTTAAAAGAACGGACACTAGAAACTGATGTTTACCGATGTGAGAATCGGTCATGGTGACCATATATGATACTTACTGGGTAAATAGAAATCCCCTAAGTACATTTGTACATATGTATCATGGAGAGAGAAGGGTACTTGGGAATTCTCTTCTCCTATAGTATCGCTGATTCGTATGAGTACATGCATCGAGGCCCATTCAAGGGGTTACAGTGGACCCAAATAGACTGTGGGTAGTTCTAGGATGGTTAAAATACACATACCTAGGTTAACAAGTTTAAAGTCATGCTAAACCTGGTTCCCTTTCCTAGCATGGTTATATAGATGTATGTATGGTTGTGAATGCATATGGTTGGTTTACTTGGTCTTAAAGTTTTTCATTATTTTATGCTTATCCTGAGTGCATGGTAGTGTTCACCTACTAACCCATCTCCAGGAGGCTGTATACCTAGGCAATACAGGAATCGACCATTTTACCCCTCTTTTTAAGTGATCAGATTTGGGATCAACTCCATTGGATTATAGTGGTGAGCTTTCATATTTTGGAAGGTTCCATTTCATGTCGTGGATAGTTTTACTTACTTTTGTGATATTATAGACTATGGTTTTGGCTATCGTCGAGGGGCATGTCCTGATCAAATATAGTTTTACTTTAAGTTAGAGGCTTTGTGGGACTAGTATGGGTGTATTAGCGGTATCATTATTGGCATCATCCTATACATTAGTATTGGTATTATGGATTATACCGTTTAACTATATTTATGATTGTTCCATCCTATTATGTTATGGACTCATACTTGGTTATTATTTTGGTTTTGGTATGGTTATTGGTTGGGTATTAATGGTTGGACTTGCTTGGGTGGGTCACTATTATTGACCTATTGCAGAGTCTCAAATTGTATAAAATGCTATCTTGTTATTTGCTTGGAATTCATCCGACTTAAGGTAAGTGTTTGGAGGTTTGGTTAGGTAACAAGGGACGTCCTCGGTCTTGGTTGGACTTTGGATGCCTATTACGACAAGGTCCCAATTTAGACCATGCCAAGTTGGTATCAAAGATTTAAGTTCATGGTCAATTAGCAGTCCACAAAGCTGTATCGAGAGCATCTCTTTTAAGGGTGTGTAGTATGCCACATTTATAAGAGACAGGCTACAAGGCATTTCAAAATATTTCTTTTTCTTTGTGTTCTATTTTTAAGCTTGGTGTCTAAGTCCTGGAATCTTCTCTTATTTTTATTTCTTTGTCTTTCAGATCATGGCTCTATGATCTGATACACATTAAAACTCCTCTATCCAAACTGGGTAAGATGTCGATGGGACATGCTCTACTTATGGGATCTATACTCAGTCTAAGGGTCCCATCCTTGATTATTCTAGAGTTCTATTGATTCCTTCTAGTCCTCCTCAAGAAGATGTGATGAATACAGAGTTTCATCAGTCAACCCATATGATATCTCATTTGGTAGCTTCTTAGGCTGAGAGTGGTGCATCTGGTATTACATCATCTAATGCCACAAGGGTTAGCCAATTTACGAGGTTGAGTTCTCTAACTTTTACTGGTGTTGAGGAGGATTCTTAGTGTTTTATGGATGAGATGAAAAAAATCTGCAGGGTCATGCAAGCCACGAATATGGAAGGGGTGAATTTTTCTGCCTATTAGCTAAAGGATGTGGCATACCAATGGTACGAGGAATAGGATTAGGCAAGGGGTGAGATTGCTGAGTCATCTCTATGGGAAACTTTATCTAATGCTTTTCTAGATCACTTCTTTTCTCCGGAGTTGGGGGAAGCATAAGCAGAGGAATTTTTTAATTTGAAACATGGGAAGATGTCGGTCATGGAGTATGCCATAAAATTTAACTAGTTGTCTAGTTATGCTCCAAATGGTGTCAGATTTAAAGGCCATATTGAGAAAGTTTTCTTCAGGACTATCTCATGAGTTAATCCTTGAAAACAAGATTGCATTACTGATAAAGGACATGGACATGTCTACATTGATTATTTATATACAACAGCTGGGAGAGGAAAAAAAGTAGGCTGAGGTAGTTGAAAGAGATGGTAAGAGTTTTAGATTCTCTGAGCAGGGTGGATAGTAGAAAACTGGTCAGGATAGTGGTAAGTGGCCAAAAAATAAGTGGGGGAGTTCTGGTTCTTTTTATATAGGTAGTTCTCCTTACATAAAGTAGTCTGGAGACAGGCGTCAGTTAGGTGGCGATAACTTCAGGGAATAGGGTGCCCAATCTCAGGCTAGTGGAGCATAATTGGCTTCATCGTGTCCTCCTTATAGGTTTTTTGGTCGGTTGCATCAGGGTTTTTGTGATAAGGTGAAGGACTGGTGTTTCAAATGTAGTCAGCCAGGCCATATGCTTAGAAATTTTCTAGTTGGTAAGGTTGCTTTAGGAGTAAACAAGGTTTTGATTGCCTCTTTATCTGCTCTTTCACCTAGGGGTACTGCTTCTACATCTATTTTTGCTTCTAGTACCGGCACAAGCCAAAATAGGTTTTATGCTCTTGCGTCCCAACAAGAGTCTGAGACATCTCCTGATGTTGTGACTTGTATATTATAAATCTTTCTTGTGATTTGTATTATTTACTTGATTTGGGGTCCATTCTCTTTTATGTGACCCTATTTGTGGCGGTGTATTTTAATTTTGATCCCAAATTTATTTTGAATCTTTTTCATTTTCTACCTAGTAGGTGACTTTATGGTTGCTAAAAGAGTCTATAGGGTGTGTGGGGTATCTTTTGGTAAAAAAACACATCGGTGGATTTGTTCGAATTAGATATAGTGCATTTGATGTTATTTTGGAGATGGATTGGTTATACTCATGCTATGTGTCCTTCGATTGTCGTACCCTTAAGGTTGTCTATAAGTTCCCTAGTGCACTTTTTATTGAATACAAAGGTGGCTCCCTAGCTTCTAAGCGGAAGTTTATATTATATCTTAGAGCTCATAGGTTAATCTCTAAAGGGTGTCTCTATCATGTGGTCTGGGTTAAGGACTCTAAATCAGAAGGTCCTTCTTTGCATTTGGTTTCGGTGGTGAATGATTTTCATGAGGTCTTTTTGGATAATTTTCCTAGTTTTTCTCTAGATAGGGAGGTTAAGTTTGGGATTGATTTGGTTTCGGACACTCATCCAATATCTATTCCTTCTTATAGAATGGTGTGGCAGAGTTGAAGGAACTAAAAGAGCAACTTAAGAATCTTTTAGATAAGGGTTTCATCCATCCTAGTATGTCTCGACAGGGTGCACCAATGTTATTTGTGAGTAAGAAGGATGGCTCCCTTCTGATTTATATTGAGTATCGATAGTTGAATAAGGTAACAGTTAAGAACAAGTATCCTATTCCTAGAATAGATGACTTGTTTGATCAATTGCAAGTGGCAAATTCTTTTCAAAAATAGATCTTCAATCTGGGTATCATCAGCTTAAGATTAGGGAGGTATATATCCCTAAGATGACATTTCATACCTGGTATGGGCACTTTGAGTTCTTGGTTATGTCATTTGTTTTAATAAATGCCCCAACAACATTCATGAATTTTATGAATAAGGTATTCAGTAGTTTTTAGATCTGTTTGTCATTGTGTTCATTGATGACATTTTGGTGTACTCTAAGAGTGAGGTGGGTTATGTCAATCACCTCCGCGTGGTATTACAGACCTTGAAAGAGCAGCAGTTGTATGACAAATTCTCAAAATATTAATTCTGGTTGAATGCTGTAACTTTTTTGGGTCATATTATTTCTATTGAGGGGATCATGGTGGATCCACAAAAGGTGGTAGTGGTTAAGAAGTGGCCTAATCTATGACTTCAATTGACATTCAGAGTTTCCTGGGTTTGGCCGGGTATTATATGAGGTTTATGGAGTATTTTTCAATGATAGCTTCCCCATTGACTAAGTTGAATTGGAAGAAGGTAAAGTTCTCTTCGTTGAATGCTTATGAGGGTAGTTTTGAGAAGCTGAAGGATAAGCTAACTTCGACTCTGGTTTTGACCTTACCTGAAGGCAATGAGGGGTTTATGGTTTACTGTGATGTATCTCGAGTGAGACTTGACTGTGTTTTAATGAAGTATGGTAAGGTGATTGTCTATGCTTCTATGTAGTTTAAGGTGCATGAGAGGAATTATCCAACTCATGATTTGGAATTGTTAGCTATGGTGTTTGCATTGAAATTCCTGATGGCACTATTTGTTTGAAGTGCATGTGGACATCTTCTCGGATCATAAGGGTCTGCAGTGTGTGATAACTCAAAAAGAGCTTAACCTCAGGCAGAGAATATGACTTGAGCTTATCAAGGACTATGACATAAATCTTCACTACCATCAAGGTAAGGCTAGTGTTATTGTTGATTCTCTTAGTAGGTTGTCCATTGAGAGTTTAGCTCATGTGGATAAGGAGAGGAAAAAGTAGCTAAAAGATATTAAATGCTTATCTAATCTTGGAGTTATCCTTTTGTACTCTGAGAATGGTGGCGTGTTGGCATACGAAGTGGTTCAGTTATCTCTTGGAGCAGAGATCAAGGAGAAGCAAATGCTAGATCCTATCATAATGAAAATCAAGGGCGATGTAGAAGAAAAAATAGTAATGGTATTTGAGATCTATAGTGATGGTACCATGAGGTACAAAGAGAGGTTATGTGTTCCTGACATCGATGATTTCTGAGAAAGGTATTAGTCGAGGAACATGAATCACACTATGTTGTTCATCCCAATTCGATGAAAATATATCATGATCTCAAGGAGATGTATTGGTGGAATAGTATGAAGAAGGACGTGGCTGATTTTGTGGATAAATGTTTGGTGTGTCAACAAATAAAAGTTGAGCACATGAGGCCTGGAGGCTTGTATTAGGAAATTAAATTGCCTCAATAGAAATGGGAAGTGATCATCATAGATTTCATTACCGATCTTCCTTAATCTCGAAACTAATTTGATTCGGTTAGGGTCACTATGGATAGGATGACAAAGTCAGCTCACTTTTTGCCAGTAAAGACTAGCTTTTTCTTTGAGGATCACACGATGTTGTATCTTTATTAGATTGTGAAGCTGCATGGGATGCCTATTTCAATTATATTTGATCGTGGTATACAGTTTTTATCTTACTTTTGGCAGTCATTTAAGAAGGAGTTGGGTACTAAGATTAGTTTGAGTACTACTTTTCTATTGCAGATGGATGGACAAGAAGAAAGGAATATTTAGACATTGGAAGATATGCTTCGTGCATATGTGATTGATTATGGTGGTGATTGGGTTGAGCATCTACAACTTGTAGAGTTTTCTTAAAACAATAGCTATTATTCTAGCATTGGGATGGCTCCTTTTGAGGCATTATATGGTAGGAAATGGAGATCTCATTTTAGGTGGTTTGAGCTTTGTGAGTCAGATATATTTGGCCTGGATTTGGTTTATCAACCTGTGGAGAAGGCAAAAGTGATTTGAGATAGGCTTAAGGATTCCTAACGTCACCAAAAGTCCTAGACGAATGTAAGGCATAGGGACTTGGTGTTCGAGATTGGGGATAGGGTGTTCCTAATGGTGTCTCCTATTAAGGGAGTAAGGCGGTTTAGGAAAAGGGAAAGATCATTCCTCGATATTTTTGTCCTCATATGGTTTTGAGGAGGGTAGGTAATATTTCATACGAATTAGAGTTGCCTTCTAGTTTGAGCTTCATTCATCCAGTATACCATGTCTCTATGTCAATAAAGTGTTTAGTTTATACTTCATCAGTCGTTCCTTTGGAAAGATTGGGTATTTCAGATTCTTTTTTATTAAGAAGAGATTTCGGTTGAGATCTTTGATTGATAGGTTCATTAGTTGTGGACTAAGGATGTGGCTTTGGTTAAGGTTCTATGTCGGAACCTTACAGTGGAAGATGCTACTTCGGAAGAAGAAGAGGACATGAAGTCCAACTATCCACATTTATTTTCTGCTGTGGATATTCGTGTAGAAGGTATATGTTCTTGATCATATCTTTGTTTTATAACTTGGTTAAAAGAACATTGATTTCCTTTCATCTCTATTTTCTAACTTATTTAATGGTTGAAATGGTATATGTTTGGGTATAATTCATGCTTGTACTACCTTGTCCATCCGTTGGGGACAAATGATCACTTTAGGGGATACTGAAACACCCTGGGTTTTAACCCATGGAAAATTTCTCCATTTTTGGCTTCTAGACATCATATGACTTGGGGTACTTCTCATATAATAGGGTACGGGTCAGGTGATCCAATCATATGTCGTCTAGCATTAGGTAGTGTCAGGAGGTTGAGTTTCTTTAATAGGTAAGACTAGGTGGGTATGAGTCATATTGTTGATGATATGTCATTGGTTTGGGTTTTCCTTCACTTAATCTGAAACTTAGTAACTTAACTTGGATATGAGTATGCGTAGATGCCATAAGTCATGAGGATAGGGAATGAGTCATACAGTCCAACTCTTAAGTTGGACAGCATTCAACCCCTCATGATTATGCCTAGAGTACAATTTCATGGTACTAATCATATGGTTAGGTACGGTTTGGCTTGGGTGGTCGTATGTTTGACAGTGTTCAACCCCTTATGATTTTGCCTAGAGTATGATTTCATAGTAATAATCGTATGGCTAGGTATGGTTTAGCTTAGGTGGTTGTATATTTGATAGTGTTAGGTCCAAGGGGAGGCCTAGGGTATGAGTGGTGGGTACCACTCATATGGTAGGGTACGATTGGTATGTGGTGGTCGTATAATCCTATAGAAATTTTAAGTAGTTTAATTTGGGGGTAATCTATACATTTCCTCTCTTAACCTGTTAAAACCCCACGACTTATAACACTCTTGGGACATCATTTAACCTATTTGTAATCACTCAAACTCTCTACAACACTCTCAAATTCTCTCAAGGCTCTTGTGTCAAGGAAGGCTAGGGTTTCATTAATAGGATCAATTTAGGGTTTACAAGGATAATTTCTCTTCTCTATCTTTGTCATATAAGGCATGTTACCCCTTCCTCACTGTTAGTTCCAACTAAAGGCATGTTCTATAATTGTTTTCATGGCATAAGTGTTGTACGGATTTGGGTTTTTAAATACATGTTGGGGGTTTTTGTTACAATGGTTGGTTATGGTTTTTTTATGTCTTTTACTTATGGTTTTTATATTATTATGGTGCTTCGAACAATTGGTTGCATGGGAATGGCTAATTTGTACATGGTTTTTTCTTTGGAAACACTATGCCCCAACTTGTTTGATGAAATGCCTATGATAATGTTTTTGGTTAAATTGTTGGAATTTCATTAAACTATGCATGGTATAACTTGGTAATGGAACCCTAAATGGAATAAATGGTTTAAAAGGACTGGAATGGTTAAATAGTAAAGCCTTAGTGGCTATGGTTTGTCTAATTGAAAGCCTTGTGGGGTAAAAGGGAATCCCCCAAGGAAACATAATAATGATCACTTGTAGGGTAAATGGGATTCCCCCAAGTCAACATAATAATATAATTTATTGGTACATTAGAATCCCTTCTTCTTAACAAGTATGGCTAAGGATATTGCTTATAAGCTACGACGGTACCACTACTTATAGCCTAGGTTAATAATAAATGGAATGGTGGTTTGGTTGTGTTGTAATGGTTTTAATTGGGCAATAATGGCAGGGTGTGATAGCTAACTGTGAAGGTGCGAGTCTAATGAACAGACACTAGAAACTAATGTTTACCAATAAGAGGATTGGTCATGGTGACCATATATGTTACTTATAGGGTACACGGGAATTCCTTAAGTACATTTGTACAAATATATCATAGAGAGCGAAGGGTACTCGGGAATTCTCTACCAGTATGATATTTAGGGTTCGTATGGCTACACGCATCGGGGCCTATTTAGGGGGCTATATTGGACCTATATAGCTCGTGCATGCTGCTAGGAAAGTTAAGCTACACATACCCAGTTTAATGGTTTTAAAGGAATGTTAAACCCTGTTTCCTTTCCCAATATGGTTATACGTATGTATGTATGGTTGTGAATGCATATGGTTGGTTTACTTGGTTTTAAAAGTTGGAATTATTTTATCCTTATACTGAGTACATGCTAGCGTTCACCTACTAACCCATTTTCAGGTGGATGTATCCCCACGTGATATAGGAACCTTCCATTCTATTCCTTCTGCTCAGTAATTGAATTTAGGATCAACTCAGTTGGATTGAAGTGGTGAGCCTCCACATTCCAGATTGCTCTATTTCATGTCATGGATATTTTTACTTGCTTTGGTCATCTTATAGACTATGGTTTAGTCTATGGTCGGGGGCATATCCCGAACGGATATTGTTTTACTTTTGGTTAGAGGGTTTATGGGACTACTATGTATTTGTATGGGCGGTGTCGGTATTGGTGTTATCCTTGGCATTGGTATTTGTATTTTTGCTGATATTGTTTGTCTATATTTATAATTATTACATCCTATTATGTTATGGACTCATACTTGGTTATTGTTTTGTTTTTGGTATAGTTATTCGTTGGGTATTGTATGGTTGGAATTGCTTGGGTAGTCATGGTTATGGACCTATCCCAGAGTTTGGAATTATACAAAAGGTTATCTTGTTATATGTTTGGAATTCATCTGACTCAGGGTATATGTATGGAGGTTAGGTTGCTTAACTGCGGTAGTTCTCGGTCCTGGTTGGACTTCGGATGACCATTATGACAAGGCCCCTATTTGGGTCATGTTAGATGGGTTATTTACTTTTACATACTAATTGGCGTATGGGAGCAAATTTAATTGTTATGATTTCTTGTGATGATGATTTATGTTACATTATGCTATTATTCTAGTATATTTACTTGTTTATGCATTATGCTATTATTCTAGTATATTTACTTGTTTATGCACATTAATGTTGGATTTGATTCAGGTTCCTTTCCTTACCTTGCCTTTGTTCTGTTATCTTTCATTATATGATACTTATATCATAATTTATCTTAGTTGGATGATGATGCCTACTGAGTACCCATTGTCTTGGTACTGGTATTACACTTCTATTTCTTTTTGGTGTAGATTTGAGTACTAGTTTCAATCGTTGATCAACGTTCGTGCTATGTTGATATCCAGAGATAGGGTGAGCTTTTAGAGTCGGAGTTACCTATTTTCTTCTATCTTTCTATATTTAGTCTTTAATTTCAAAACAGATGTATAGAATTTTCTAAATACTTAGGTTGTATTTTATTACTAGATGCTATTGACTCTTCTAGATAGTGGGATAGTATTTATGTAGTGACTACCTTTAGTCTATTTCTATTGCCTTGCTTATTTATTGAGTTGTATTGCCTATTAGGCCTCTTTGGGGCTTTTCCAATAGGTTAACCCATCGTGATTAACTCTAGGTTTCAATTTGGGTTATCTACTGGCGAGATAGTGTAGGTGACATCATGACTCATAAATCGGGTCATGATAAATTTGTATAAAAGAATAGGTTACACCGGTTTGTTGGTATAAGTTGTAGAGTCCTATGGATTGAAACAAAAATGTCCATTTCCTATCTTCAATCTTTCTATCTTTAGGAGTCTATGGGATATTCTTAGGAGTTCTTTACTTCTTTCACTCATACTGTGCTAAGTGTCTGAGTTGGTTTATAGAGCATCCCTTTGATTTTACTATGTCACAGATGGCCAGGACACGTGCTACTACTACTACACAAAATGAGGGTCCCGAGATTAAGCCTAGGGGTCGTAACCTTATTTGGGGATGACCAAGAGGTTGTGTACAACCACGATATATGTCCCCTTATACAGTTAGGATAGGGGTCCTACACCAGACATTATTCTCACTCTTGAGCCAGAGATTCTTCAATCCCAGAAAGTGGTGCGCCAGGGACTAGCCCAGGCTCTGCCAGGGTTTATTTATTCTTCAATGCTTAGATATTCTTTGGTTTAACTTTTTGGATAGTTGGTGGTGCACAGTCTAAAGATCAGAGTGGTACTGAGGTGTGGGCGCAACCTGTAGCTGGGACTCCCAGAGTTGAGGTTCCTCCTACACAAGTGGTTGCTCAGTCGATATTTTCTTAGCTAGTGGTTGCTTAGCTTGCTATGTCTATTAAGGATTAGAAGATGTTGGGTAGATTCTTAAGATTGGCTTTGCCTTGGATTTCTGGACCTCTAGAAGAGGATGTGTATGAGTTTCTAATATTTTGTGAGGACAGACTCCATAATTTAGGCCTTATCAAGACTAGTGGTGTGGATTACACCACATTTTAGTTGGATTTGGTGCTCGACATTAGTGGAAAGTTTATATGGATTCTAGGCCAGCTGAATCTTCTCTCTTATCATAGACTCAGGTCTATGACATATTCTTGGAGAAGTATATGCCTCGCAATCTTAGGGATCACCTGAGAGACCAGTTCTCTTGATTGGAGCAGGGTTCCATAACAGTTGTGGAGTATGAGGCTTATTTTCATGAGTTGGTCAGGCATTTGACTTCTATTCTTGATATGAGAGAGTTCGTTGCTTTGTTAAAGGGTTGATACTTTACCTTCGTATGTCTACTCAGAGTTTTATTGCTATAGGTACATCTTTTGTTGAGGTTTCTGATCACGCTCAAGTGATGGGGGAGAAATATCATGAGGCCTAAGGGAAAACAATAGGAGTTCTAGGTATTAGGGTAATTTTAGTGGGAGCCATTGTTCTCAAGCTGGGTATCCTCGGCTTCCATCATATCTAATTCAGAGTCAGCCCAGTCGACCGATTCAGGAAGCATTTGTGATTACTAATAGAGGTCATCTAGTGCTAGTGATCGCCTTGGTCAGGTTGGCAGTCTCTCTTTGACATATTGGTCTTTTGGTTATTCTAGTCGTAGTGGTTACTCCGGGTCAGCCAGAGCTGTTGGTTAATTTCAGCTCAGGGAGCATGTTATTATTGTGGATTTTTTGGTCAGTATTCTTGAGAGAGCACTAGTAATAGGGTGATTATTTCTTAAGCTTAGAGTTTTTCCCCAATTAGAATAGTTCATCCCTAAGATAAAGATGGTTCTTGTGGTAGTATAGGTTATTTCTATGGTACTCGAGAAGGTTCTCGGGAAGGCAAGATGGGAGGTTGATTAGGAGCCCAACCAGGTGTTGGGTGTGGTTAGTTGTATGTCGTACCTGCTAGACCTAAGGTTGAGTCTTCAGATGATATTATTACTGGTATGGTTTTGGTATGTTGTTAGTTGGCCCTTGATTTATTTACTCTAGGATCAACTTATTCCTATGTATCCCCTTATTATGCTCAATGATTAGAGCTATCTTGGGATTAATTATCTATTTTATTCCGTGTATCTACACTCGAGGATGATTGTTTAGTAGTGGATTGGGTTTTCATATCATGTGTTGTGACTATTAGATATGTTAATACTCATGTCGATCTTATTATTCTGGATATAGTGAATTTTAATGTAATTTCAAGCATGGACTAGTTATCCACTGTCATGATGTCATTGATTGTTCTACCAAGACTGTTACCTTAACCATGCTTGGCGTACCCCTAATCGTATGATAGGGAGGCATTATCTACCAATCGATAGGGATTATTTCTTATATTCGTGTTAGAAGGCTTATTTCAAAGGGTTTCAAGTTTTATCCTGCTTATATTTGTGATACTTTTATGAAGAGTCCATTCCTTAACTCTGTTCCTATAATTTGTGAGTTTTCTAATGTCTTTCCTACCGACGTATCTGTTATTCCTCTTGTTTGTAAGAGTAAGTTCGCTATTGATCATGAGCCTGGTACCCAACCTATTTCTATGTTACCTTACCATATGGATCCTACTAAACTTAAGAATCTAAATTCTCAGATTCAGGATCTTCTTAGTAAGGGTTTTATTAGACAGAGTGCGTCTCCTTTGGGAGCTCCTGTGTTGTTTGTAGCAAAGAAAAATGGCTTTATGCGTATGTTTATTTATTATAGGCAACTTAGTAAGGTGATGTTGATGAACCATTATCTTATGTCTAACATTGATGATATGCTTGAGCAGCTGCAGGGTATAGCAGTGTTTTTTAACATCCATTTAAGATCTGGTTACCATCAGTTGGGGATTCAGGCTGAGGATATCCCGAAGACAGCTTTTAGGACCCATTATGATCATTATGAGTTCTTTCTAATGTTATTTGGCTTGACAAATGTCCAACCGCATTTATGGATTTGATGAACCGAGTATTCATACCTTACCTGGATTCCTTCATGATTGTGTTCATTGACGACATCCTTGTGTATTCGAGGAGTAGAGAGGAGCACTCACAACATTTGAGGATTCTTCTCCAGGATTTGAGAGATTTTGTGCATTTTGCTAAGTTCTCTAAGTGTGAGTTTTGGGTTGAGTCGGTGACATTTCTTTGACATGTGGTGTCTGAGGATAGTATTATGGTAGAACCATCAAAGATTGAGGCAATTTGTGATTGGCTTAGCCTACATCTCCGACTGAGGTTCGTAGCTTTATTCTTTTCCCAGTTATTATCGATATTTCATCAAGTGTTTTAGTACTATTTTGACGCCTATGACCAGATTGATTCGAAAGGAGGTCTCTTTTTGATAGTCCTTGGAGTATGAGTTAAGATTTGGAAAGCTTAAGGATTTTCTTACTTTGGCTATTGTTTTAACTCTTTCTGTTGAGGGTGAGTATTTCACCGTGTTTGTTATGCTTTTGGTGTTGGTCTAGGTTGTGTATTGATGCTACAGGGTCGTGTTATTACTGATGCTTTATGAAAACTTAAGGTATAAGAGTGTAACTACCCCACTCATGATTTGAAGTTGCCGCCGGTAGTTTTTGTACTTAAAATATGGAGGCATTATCTCTAAGGCGTGCATTAAGAGATTTTCACCAATCATTATAATGTTCAACATTTTATGACCCAGAAAGAGCTTAATGCTAGACATCATTGATTGATAGAGTTGCTTAAGGATTATGATATCTCTATATTTTATCATCTGGGTAAGGTGAATGTGGTAGCAAATTCCTTGAGTCTAAAGACACTGAGGATGGGTAGCTTGTCTTTTATTTAAGTTTCTCAGAGGCCGTTGGCATAAGACATTCAATCTTTGGACAACTTGATGGTTTGCCCCTATATTTTGGACCCTAGAAGGATTATTGTTAGTGTTGTGGTAAGGTCTTTGCTTCTTGAGTAGATTCAGGATTCGTCAATTTGATGATAGTAAGCTTTACTTCCTTCGTGATCAGGTGTTGGGTGGTGAGTCCGAGAGAAACACCATAGATTCTGTGGGAGTTTTTTGATTTAATGGACGTATTTTTATTTTGAGGATTGATGACTTAATTAAGTTGATTCTGCATGAGGTTCACGTCTCTAGATATTCTATTCATACAGGCACAACAAAGATGCATAGAGATTTGAGACAACATTATTGGTGGAGTGGTATGAAGAGAGATGTGGCTGACTTTGTAGCTCGTTGCCTGTGTTGTCAGTAGGTAAAGGCCAAGCATCAACGTCCATGTGGTTTGATTTAGAGATTGCCCATTCTCTAGCGGAAGTTGGAGCAGATTACCATGGATTTTATTAGTGGTTTGCCTCGTATTTTTTGTGTTTACGATGGTATTTGGGTCATGAAGGATCAATTGACCAAGTCAACAGATTTCCTTCCTTTTTAGATGTCCTTTAATACTGAGAGGTTAGCCCCCCTTTATGTGCGTGAGATAGTCCATTTGCGCGGTGTGTCACAATTTATTATTTTGGATTGAGGATCTGTGTTCACTTCATGCTTTTTTGATCTTTTCAGGAGGTTTTTGTTACCTAGGTGGATATGATTACAACCTTTCATGAGCATACCGATGACCAGTCCAAACAGACTATTTAGGTGCTTGAAGATATGCTCCAAGCCTGTGTTATATGTTATGGAGGCCAGTGGGAGGATCACTTAGCCTTGGCAGAGTTTGCCTATAGTAAAGTCATCATTCGAGTATTGAGATGGAGACTTTTGATGCTTTGTATGGTAGGAGATGTCATTTTCTGATTGGATGGTTTGACACTATCGGGATTTGACCCCATGATACAGATTTTCTTCAGATTCATTGGATAGATTCAGGGTGATTCAGTATAGGTTGAGAGCAACTCAGAATTGGCAAAAGGCCTATGCAAACCGTAGGCTTCGTGGATTGCTATTTGGTGTTGGTAATCAAGTATTCCTTTATGTATCGCCCATAAAAGGTATGATGAGGTTTGGGAGGAAGGGCAAGCTTAGTCCAAGATATATTGAACATTTTGAGATTCTTCACATAGTTGATAAGGTGGCTTATGAGTTAGCTTTACCTCCTGATTTTGCTGCTTTCCATTTGATTTTCCATATTTCTGTGTTACAACGATACGTTCCTTATCTATCTCATGTGCTTATATGGAACTATTCTAACTAGAGGAGTATTTGACCTTTGTGGAGGAGCCTATTCTCATTTTGGTTAGTGATGTTAAGCGGTTGCGCACTAGGGACATTCCTGTAGTTTTGGTTCAGTAGAGGAATCGCCCGGTGGAGGAGGCAACTTTAGAGATCAAGAGCGATATGTAGAAATAGTATTCTCACCTGTTCAAGACTTAAGGTTTACCTTGTTCTTTAACCTTCACAGATAAAAGTTCCTTAGTAGTGGATATTGTAATGACTTTTTAGCTCATTTTCCATATTTCTTCTTACTTTCACCACTAGAGATTCTCTATAGCTGCCCTAAGTCATGTATGACTTGTTAGAACTAACAGTGCGGTTATCGGGCAATTCATTTGATTCTTAGAGGCAATTTCCTATTAGGAAGTCTTTACTGGTTTTAAATAGCAACCATGAAACAACTTTAGTCAAACGATCTTGAATACAAATTCTAACTATTCAGGTAGCTCCAAATTATCTATCTTAGGCTAGGTGGACTTTTGGATTTTGTCCCAAGGCACTCGCATTTATTTCGACCTATTGGTCGGAAAGTTAAGAAATTATAAATTGGGTCTGGGAAACATATTTTGTCGAAATGGCCTAGATGGAAATTTTGACTACGTCGCTGAGTCTGGAACGTCGAATTTGATATGTTTACATAGTTCATTTGTCTATATGGTATTTTGGATGGATCCCGAGAGCTTGGCGGAGATTTGGAGATTTCCAAGTCTATTGTTGTTATCTGGTGCATCACAATCCTGAGTCGAGGGACACAATTGGGATACCCCTAGCATGCCTCAGGTTCTGCAATTGCGGTGGAATATTATGATCTTAATTCACTAGTACAACCCTGATAACCATGATCATGAAGGTCGGTTCTCAATTGCGGGACCCAAATTCATTGTATAGGTATAAATAGGCCATTTTCAACCTATTTTTTCCATTTTTCATGTAATTTCTTGAGAGGTAAAACCCTAATTAGATATATAGATTACAATTTAAGCTTGTGAGTAATTCGGGGAGCTAGGTTAATGATTATTTCATGATTCTCCTTTGGATTTGAGGTAATATTCCTTAAGATTAATGGTTGATTTTTCATTTCTTGACCAAAAATTCCAAATGCTTAGGGGCTTAATTGCTGCCCCAAATTAGCTCAAATTACACTCATTTTCCGAGTAATGATTCCTTAAGTATATGGGAACGTTGGGTTGTCTTTGAAAATGTGTTTTATTGTAAATAGGACCCACATGGAATTTTTGGTGATTTTTGAACCCAAAGCACAATAGTGAAATATGGGTATCATTATTTAGGTATTATTATGTAGAATGTGGATTTGATAGCTTGGCATCTTGGGGAAGATTCTCGAAAGGGAAAATGGTGATTTAGCATATCATTGAGCTTTCTTTGGCGTCGAGGTAGGCTAGGTTTTACCCCGCTGTTAGGATGAGCTAATTCATAGTATGTTTATGATATTGTATTAGATTTGGGATGGGTTTTAGGTATTGATATGATGAATTGCAATTCTTGGGCTAGTTGGACCATTTAGGCTACGCAAAAACTGTATATTAGGCATGATTTACCTAGTTGCTCACAATTTAGGTTAATTTCCTTTATTAGGGATAGTTGAGGCTTGTTTAACATTTAAAAGTGAAATTTGATACATTAAGCCACATTCGGATAGAATTTACCTAAAATATGACTTTGGGAACTAGAAGTGGGCCCTTGAACTACCATAGGCTAAGACGTAAGCTAGCTTGTGTAGACCTTCAAACGCCTGTTATACTCTTCAAAATGCTTATTTACGATTGTTAGACTCTTAGAAATGCTTATTGATGTAATATTGATAAACCTTTACACTTGATGGTTATGTTGGTTGATGTGAGGGTTAACACCTATTAATTATGTGATTATTTTGCCATTGATGATACTATTGATTACACTGATATATTTATATTTTTCAGTCTAAGTTCGTCTATTAATGATATATTAACCGGTTCAAGTCCAGCTATTAATGATATATTTACTGATTTAAGTTCATCTACTGATGATATATTTACCGGTTCAAGTCCGGCTATTAATGATATATTTACTGGTTTAAGTCCAATATTGATTATATACCGGTTTGAGTTCGAATATGCATATTATACTATGATTATATACTTATTATGATATGATGATATTGGGGTGTGTGATTGATAATCTACCTAAGTCGACAATGAGGAATGGTTATAATGTGGCATGATATAAATGGATTCTATTGAAATAGTGATTAGTTGGAAAGTGATGATTAATTCAAAAATGATGAATATGAGAAATTTATGGTTATAGTGTAGCATGACTTGGATGAATTCCAATTATATTACTAGAGTTGTAAATAACGGTGGTGGCTCATATGGTTTTGTGTGTACCTTTCAATCATATGGGGGCTTGCAGGGGTTATTTACTTTTTTGCACTAATTGGCATATAGGAGCCAATTTTGTAGTTATGATTTCTTGTGCCGATGCTTTATGTTATGTTATGCTGTTATTCTGGTTTGTTTAATTGTTTATGCACAATGATGTTGAACTTGATTCAGGTTCGTTTCCTTACCTTGACTTATTTATGTTATCTTGCATTATATCATACTTATATCATGATTTTGCTTAGTCGGTCGATGATGCCTGCTGAGTAACCATTGTTCTGGTACTCATACTATACTTCTATATCTTTTAGTGCATATACGAGTACTAGTTTCCACCATTGATCGACGTTCATGCTATGTTGATATCTGGAAATAAGGTGAACTCTTGGAGTTAGAGTCACCTATTTCCTTCTTTCTATGTTCAGTCTTTTATTTTGAGACAAATATATTGACTATTCTAGATACTTGGGTTGTATTATGTTACTAGATTCTCTTGTACTGGATCTACAGGGTTGTGTGATGGTTTTATGTAATGACTACCTTTAAACTATTTCTATTACCTTGAATATTTAATTAGTTTAATTGCCTAATAGGAGCATTTCCACCAAGTTAACAATTTTTTTTTAACTTCGTGTTACAGTTTGGAGTACCGACTGACGGGATAGATCAGGTGCCATCATGACTCATAAATTTGGTTATAAACACTATTTACTACATCCTAGCCAATATTTCTTCTATCTTTGAGTTACCTGAATCATTGTGGCTCTATCACGACTTCAATGTGGTAAATGCAAGCCATCTCTTGCATTCTTACTTTTCCAATTACCTTTATCATGATCTTTCTAACTAACCTTGTCGTAGTAATTATCCTTACGATAGTTCGGCCTTGGTTTTTTTGCCCATTGGCCCAAAAAAAACCCCATCTAATTATTCCTGTAATTTGCCTCTTTTCTTCAAAGTTAGACTTAACTTCCTTTCCCTATGAATAAAATAATTAGACTTTTTCAACATTGCCCCACCTATAAGCTCTTTGTTAACAAATCCATTTTTGTCTTTAAGTGAGCCATGTCCTGATCACATTCTTTTTCCCTTCAGTGTTATTCATCCAACATGCCCACCATATAGGTATTCCTTGCAACATTAAAATCCCTAGTATACCAAGCTTTATTAGTTTTTGTAATCCTATCAAGGATCACAATCACATCTTTCAAGGTAAGTGTCATAAAAATTCCTCCTGCAGCATTTCAACCATTGGTTTGTTTACTAAGTTCCAAAACGTATAGAAAGTCTCCATTAAGTGCTCATCCATCAACTTTTCATTGGGGCATTAAGTCAACTTATTCTTAAAACTCAACCACATTCATGGAGTGCTTTATCCAGTTGCTACCTAAAATTATTGATTTCATTCCCTAACTATAACATTTTGGAGGGAGGAAAGAAACTTTCTGGGAAAGCTTCTTTCAACTTGCCCTATTTTATAATAGAATCAGACAACAACTCAATTAGCTACAACGTTACATCCCTAGACAAAGACAATGGAAATAACCTCAGATGTTGTTCTATCTAATTCCTGGAAATTTGAAAGATTCACATATCACTATGAAATTCATCAAATATATGTTTGCATTGTCACTAGATACCCCTCTGAATAGACCCTTGAGATTTAGTAGTTGAATCATATAGCTGATGATATTAAACTTTGCACCAGGAGCTAGTGGTGGAAGGGCAATGGCCCTTGTGGCACCAACCCTATCTTAGTCAACCACATATTTATCATCAAGGTTAAAAGGCATAGCTTGTGGTTGTGGACCTCTTCTCCTTTGTTTCGAACGTTGGTATCTTGGGCAACATTATCTACTTGTTGTGCAACAATATCATCACCCAAAGCTTTATTGTCATAATTGTTGGGTACATTAAAATTTGGTTGATGCAACTGATCAACAACAAGCTATTAAAGCCTAGCTGTTTCTCATTCTTATGTACTTATGTTCAATCACAAAGACTTAGCAAGCTCTGGATTGTTAGGTAAAAAAAGTTCACCCAGTCTCCGAGTATGTGGCATACATAAAAATGTACACTACAGTCACAAAAATAACAAACACAAGTGAAATTTAGAAATATGACTAATAATCAAATAAACACAACAAACTTAATAGTCAATCATATTCCCCGTGCCAAAATTTAAAATGCCCAAGTCACACTTCCCTTAAGAAGTAGGAGCAGTCTTTGTCAAATGTATAACCCAATAAAGGTAGGGGTCTAATTCAATAGGAAATATGGTGAAAACTAAGTCATCTGTAATAGGATTACTCTTAGTCTATGATTTTCATTAAAATGGGGGTTTATAGAGAATGATTTGGAATCAATTTCTAAATTACTGTAAGGAACAATCATTAAATTACAATAATGTGAATCAATAGAGAAAGCAACCTAGGATTGTGTTCACCATGACTTATAAGACCTTTGGGTTAATAACATTAATGGACTCTTCTAATACAACTAATGTAAGGAAATTAATTTCTAATATGTATCTAAATATTTCTCAACCTTATTATATGACTATCACCTTAACTCTTTAGAACATAAAGAGATGAAATAGGAAAAGTCAATTTTTAGACTTAAGTTGGCTAATCTTGTTAAAGTATTACCCATTAGATGGAGGTTAGAAACTCTGAATCCTTGTTGTTAATCCTTTTTCCATATTTTTAACCTCTTAATTCAAGTAAGTAAAACTTAGGGCTTGTTATAATGTTTGCAACTACTAGAAAACTGTAAAGATAAAAAGATTAACAATGCATTAGTAAATACTATATGAATCCAATGTGAGATCAACCCAAGAGTTTCTTTTTTGCCATGGACCCCACAACCCTAGTCATGGGGGTTTTAGCTGCACATAGTTTTTGAGATGAATAAAGCAATATATTTCATAATCAAAAGAAGAATTCTTACAAAGAGGAAATTCAACACTTTAATTCTTGTCAAAAACAAATGTAGAAGTTTCAAAATCCTAAGATCTCACACTTAGTATAAAAATATCATTATGGTGTTCACTATATAGAAGATGCCTATTCAAAACCCTCAACCAAGTATTTATAGGTTTTAGGGAAATTTGAATCCAAATTTGAATCGGATATGACCATCTTGTTTCTGACAACTCCTTTGATAGTTCCATCACAATGAATCGTTTCTTGACTTTTCATAGGCTGCTATACTATTTGGCTCTGATGACTCAGTTGATTATTTGTCAAGTATATAATGGTTTATCATAAAAAATCATCACTTGACTCTGCATGGGTTCGTATACTACTTTTGTGTGATGGTTCGTGTGATGGTTTTTCACCTACTTAAAGGTTTGTCAAATGAACTATGACATGGTTTTTTGTAAGTACAGTTTCCTTAATTTTTATCTTTGTGTAGTGACCTTTCAAGTTATTTTCCATATTTCTTCTTATCTGTGCCATTAGAACTTCTTTATAGATGCCTCAAGTCATTTACGACTTGATAGAACTGATAGTTTGGTTACTGAGCAATTGTTTGAAGTCTTCATTAGTTCCAAATGTCCATCAGGTCAATACTTCTGTCAAACAACCTCAAATTCATATTCTGACTATTCTAACAGCTCTAAAATAATAATTTTAGGCTAGGTGGACTCTTTATTTAAGTCTCTAGGCACCTAGGCTCATTTTGACCTATTGGTAAAAAAATTATGAAAATGGAAATTGGGTATGGTAACCACATTTCGTCAAAGCAAACTTGGATGGAAATATTCACTGTGACACTTAGTATGTAATGTCAATTTTGGTGTGGTTACATAGTTACTTTGCATATACGAGATTCTTGATGAATCATGAGGGCTTGGAAGAGACCTGAAATTTTCTAAGTCTCAACTATAATTTGGTGTACCTGCAATTGAGGATCATGGGTCACAATCGTGGTCTGGCAGCAAAATCAAGTTTCATGATTGTGACAGTTAAAGTCACGAACGCGACTACTTGGGCAGGCCAACAGAACTATGATCATGGACTTGTAGCACAAGCAAGTTCCATGATTGTAACACTTCATGTCATAAACGTGACTCCTTGGGTAGGTTAATAGAATTGTGATTGCGGTTAGATTGTGTTGCGATTACGACATCCTCTTCCGATGCCTTACACTATGATCGCGAATGTCGGTTCACTATAAAGAGACTCGAGCACTAGGTAAGGAAATAAATACCCTATTTTAGCTCAACTTTTCTCATTATTCATCTATTTTATTGTGAACTAAGACACTAAATAGGGAGATAGATTAAAATTAGAGCTTGTGGCTGATTTGGGAGCTTGGACAATGCTTTTTTACGCAATTATCCTTCAATTTTTTGTAATATTCCATCCTTTTTTTGGTTGATTTCCCCTTTTTATATCTAAAAAATCCCAAAATCTTGGAGGCTCGATTTTAGCCACAAATTATCTCGGATATCACCTATTTTTTAGGGTAATGATTCCTTGAGCATATGGGAACATTAGGTTGGTTTTGGAAACATGGTTTTCCTTAAATGGTACCCATATAGGATTTTGGATGATTTTTGGACCAGAAGAATAATAGTGCAATATGGGTATCATTATTCTCATATTGATGAGCAGAATGTGACTCTAGTATCTTGGAATCTTGCAGAAGCCTTTTGGAAGGTAAAAACTATGATTTAGCAGATCTTGTGAGCTTTTTTCAGTGTACAGGTAGACTAGGTACTATATGTAGTTTTGATGATGAGCAACTAAACAGCAAGGTTCAGGTCCTTAGAGGCGCAACGTACAGTACAGTTGGCATGCGTTTTCTACCCAGTTTAGTCCTTTCATATAACAAACTTGTAGGTGTTATTTTGTACTAATTTGGACAGCCAGTCCAATAATTATTCAGGCCGTGAAGATCACTCAACTATAAATGGAAAGAGATGCCTCTTCATCAAATATTTTTTTCGCAATTCTAAAGAGTGAAAAGAGGAAGCTAAGACCCCATTTCAACATTGCTCAAGATCTCAGCTATTTATATGAGCGAGTACTGATTTGTAATCGAACTACTCAATATATGAGAGTAGTGTTTCTTTTATGAGTGCTTATGTAGAGTTGCCTAAGTTTGTGAGATAAATTAGAGTTAATCAATAAAGAGGTCCTTGAAAGAGTTACAACGATGAGCTTGTACTAGAATTACTACTACAGAAAGGATCCTAGAGATAGGCTGAAATCTAGACTACAATAAGGAGGTTGATTATAGTTGATTTCTTGAGGTGCTTGTGAGGGAAGCCATGGTTTTTCTCTTCCTGGGTTTCTATATTAAATCTTTTATTTTTACCTTCTTGCTCTTCCTTTGTTTTCCAGTACCTCATAGTTGTTTTACTATTATATAGCTTATGATTTACTTCGGTAGACCTGGTACCTCATTGTGTAGTGCAACCCCAAAGGTTTTAAGCAAATTTTATCAGAGTACGTTCACTCAAAAAGGTTCATACTTAAAGTATTCCGGTTATCGTGGTTGTTATAACTAGTCAAGGGGTGGAAAGAATGGAAGGAAAAAGGGAAAAATTCCTTACCTTGATGGCTTTAGAGTCTGAACTAGGTGAAGATAATACTAACATTGCATTTTTAGCAACTAGAATTATTAGAGCCATAAGAAGGAGTGGTCAGCTTTGCAAAAAAAATGGTAAGTTTTTAGATTTTCACCAAGATGATTGCTCTGTAGAATTCATGAAAAATGACCAAATGCATAAAAATAATCAAAATCCTAAAAATTCATAGAGAAAAGCAGCAGTTGAGTATGATATAAAGCAAGCTCTAGTAGTATGGGGAGACCCTTCTAGTAATCCTGATGAAGTTAAGAAAATTCGAAGTGGTTCTATTCTAGCATTGGAAGAAAGTTCAGTTATCTATGATTCCTTGTTTGCCTTCTAGGAAAATGCAAAATATGGAAAGAAAAAGGAGGTAACACTATTTGATATTAAAGAATATCTAGATAATTTTTTTTGCAAAGAAGATAAAGAAGGTTGCTTGTGTACTGATAGACTCTGTGTGCCAACTAACCCCAAAAATGTTCTAGAGAGAAAGTAGAGAATCAGGAACATGATTTGAGTGCTTTAACTCTCCCAATTTCTAAAACTGAAAAGTTGTTCACAAAGATAAAATTTGAAAATCAGTATTTAATAAGTAATATGAATAAAGTAAATCATGATGATGAAAAAGAGAAGAGTAAAGCTTTAAGGCTTCAATTTGATCTTGAGGAAAGATTAAGGGATTCCCAAAAACACCTTATGCATGCACTTCACAAGAATGAAAAGTTAGAAAGGAACCTAGTCCGGTTAAGAGAAGAATCGAACAAGTCTCTTAAGTGGACTACTCCTTCACAAACTCTCTCCAATATAACTAATCAAGGTGTTAATAATGACTAAGAACTATGTTGTCATGGAAAATTCCAACCTATTGGGTGGCAAGAAAAGACTGCCAATGGTGCTAAAAAAAAGCCTTCCAAATCTATAAACAATCATTATGAAAAAATAGGCACTCTAAAGGGAGTTTTCAAAAGAAGGTAAAGTGAAGGAATGAACAAATTCATATATGATTTTCAGGAGAATACGTAGCCAAATGGATTCAAGCACTTAAATAGGATAAAGATGAACTCTTTACCTAGATTGGAAAAGAAGGTTTTGATCACACCATTGTATCTTACTAGGAACTCAAACTTAGGAGGGTCCCTAAAATCAATTTGTGTTCTTAATTTTAGGGATGAGGAAGGGATTGCAGTAAGGAAAATCTCATTGATTGAAAGGCTTCAAAGCTTAGTAATGAAAGGACTGACTGTGTTCTCTCTTTTAAAAAACTTTAAGGTGGAGGTGTCTCATTGTGAAAGTGATGATTTCAAGGGACCTAGTCCCACAGTAACTCTTTCTATAAAAGAAAATCTAAGGCAATATGAGTTAAGTAAAAAGCTAAGACAAATTGAAAGTGAGCTTAAAGAAAATGCCCTAAACTAGCAGCTGAGTCAATATAACTCCTTAAAACATTGCTATGATCAGGAGACAAGTATCCATAGTAATGTAGGTGTATGATTAATCTAACTCAGTTCCATTCTATTGCATGTATACACATATGGGAACAATTTAGAAGGAGAAGAACTTAAGTTACATAAGTACAAAAGTCCTTTAAATAGAGAGGGATCTGATCCTATCTCTCAAGTTAGTACCTATGAGATGACTAAGTTATCACAACATGCTATTTAAAATGCCTTAAATCTTTCTCTTCTCTACACTGCCAAATCTCATGTAAAATAAAAAGTCACACTTACTACATTCAGACATGTCAGTTGAAAAGGAACATCTCTTAAATACATTGGTCATTCTTAAATGTACTAAATCATACCTTCACTTTAAAGGTATGTCAAATAATCCTATTCATCTTCCAAAACTATTAATCATCCCTAAACCAAACTAGATCGTCACTTTTTCTCAAATCAAATGGATGATGTTACTACTTCCCCAAACTCTGCCAGAAATCTAAAACCCTCAATTGAGTTAGAATTCATTGAGCTATCCTTAATAGTTAAAGTTCATGATCAACAAATCATGAAAAACATTTAAAACTAAGGTTCTAGGTCATCAATAAAACAAGAAACATTTTCACCCAAAAATTTCAATTTCCTGTGTCATCTAAAAAACCCAAAAAGGATGACTTCTTTGAAACACAATAAGCACTGAATTCTCCTATAAACTCAGACTCAAACAACATCTTTTCTCAGTTGTTTGGAAAATAAATTTTGGAGAAAAAAGTTGATATTTCCTCTAGTGAGAATTGGGTAATTGAGAATCTATAACTATTTGCTTGTGACAACATGGAAAACTTAGTTGATGGAGTAGAATAGGAAGTTTGTGTTATTGATTTAGTGAATTAGATAAAATATATGTTGTTACTAACAAATAAGGAGAGTGAATCAATTGAGGATAAAATACCTCTGAGTTGGACTATGAAGAAACTCAGGGGAAATTAAAAAAGGAAAAATAAAAATACTAAAGTTGTGGAGATTGATAAAGAAGAGAATTTTAATTCAGGGGATATTGTGGCTATAAAAAAGTGAAGAAAGAATAATCTTACAATTGATATTACCAGTTCATCTATGTCAAAGTCTGGCAGGTCTGCTAGAATGCGACATAAATATATAACTGTCGAAAGAATGAAAAGAAATAAAGAAAAGAATGGCATGTAAAGCAAAAGAAGGATTGGGTACCTGAGAACTCAAAAGGAAATGTTAGGGAGAATCTTTAATCCAAATATTTATGAGAAACCTGGGATGATTGAATTGGTTGAATATGTTACTTGTTTAAAGAATCAAACCCCATGGTTTTTGATAATGACTCAGAGAATTTTACTCCACAAGGAAATTCTTAGAAGACGGGCTAAGCTTGTCTGCACAGTTGCAAGGAAAGTCTATCAATTTGGATGAAGAAGCACTAGGAAAAATCTTAGATATACTAGCCATTAGAGTTAGTAATGCTATAATCAACAAACTACAACTGAGTTTATGATTAATGCCTCTAAGATGGGAGAAACATCAAGAGTTGCTGTGAAAAAGAATTTCCTAAAATATGAGTACCAGATGCTATTAGAATTCACTAACAAAGTCCTATTGTCGAGATCATGAAAACTACCATTACATTTAAGTATGATCTATTCTTGATAAAATGCCTAAGCAATTTTAAATTGACCAGTCTTCTTACTCTTATGGTTGACCACATAAAGAAAATAATTCTTGAGAAAGATGGGAAGCCCTATGGGTACTTGCAGAAAGGGGTCTTCAAATATTTTGGTATAAGTTGAACTAGAGGAACACTTGGAATAGCCAAACAAATAATCAAATTAACAACCCTTGTATAGAATGAATTTATTGAAGGTAAAGCTGGTTTTGTGTCTCAAATATCTGAGTTTTTAGCTATTTAAGAAAGGTTGGAAAATGAAATAGAGAAGTTAAGGATTATGTTGTGTGCCAAAGATGATGAGATAGTGGACCAAAAGTTTCAGATTCAGAGGTTCTTATCTAAGAGACCAGGTACCACCATTTAACTTGTAGGTAAAAATGCATAACTCCAAGAACAGGTGACAGAACTTACTGGTGAAGTTCAAGGATTGAATGTTGAAGTAAGAATCCTCATAAAACAGTTGTTTGATGCTCACAATGCAAGAAATTTAAGAGTGGAGGTATTGCTTAAGTCCTTTTCCTAAAAGTCTCTGTCTACCTATCTCCATTATCCTTGTCCTCAAATCAATCTAGTGTTAGTTTCATATTTTGTTCCTTGTGTTGGATCTTTAAGACAGTTATTTCATGTATTATTTTGGTATGATTGTATTGGTACTAAATTTTGTTTATGAATGAATTCTTCTTCTTGTGAACCTCGTTTGTTTCCTTTTCCTTAAGCTATTCTTCATATTAGTGTTGCCCTAGTGGCCATAGGTTAATTAGTATGTACTTATCTTTACTTATGGTTTACTATTATTCCTTTTCAAGAATTCTAAAAGGGGTGATACTGACTTCTCAATTAAGGACCAGGTAGGTGTAATGTGTAGGAGCCAAGTACTATATAATGATGATATTAGGCATTCAATGGCATATTAATAGAGGGAAATATATAATGTGATGAATAGATGGAGTTATATTGACAGAGGGAAGTGTGCAAATACACTAAATATAGGTGCATGATGACAGAGGGAACAAACCAAAGGTTTTCTCTACAAAAGACAACAAAGGACTAGGTCCCCGTGTTGCATGATGATAGAGCAAGTATGATGATAGGGGGAACATTCATCTTCAGGAGGTAATCACTCTGATTAAATATGATAAATGTGCACTAATACTCATATTGTATGGTTTTGTTTATCATCATCAAAAAGCGGGGAAATTTCTATATGTAGTTTTAATGATGAGTAGCTAAACTGCAAGGGACTAAGTCAGTAGACGTGCAAGGTACAGTAAAGTTGACACAAATTATCTGCATGATTTTTTTCTCTTATGTAACAAACTTGCAGGTGCTATTTTATACTTATTTGGACAACTAGTCCGATGATCTTCCAAGCCCTAATCATTACTCAACTATAAAAGAAAAGAGATACCTCTTCAGCAAATGGTTTTTTGCATAATTGTAAAGAGTCAAGAGAGGCAACAAAGATCCCATTTCAACACTACTCAAGATCTTAACTATTTCTGAGTGTTAAGATTAAAAATTATACTTAAGTGAGTACTAATTTGTAATCGAACTACTCATGCTATAAGAGTAGTATTTCTTTTGTAAGTGCTTAGGTAGATTAAATTAAGTTCATGAGAATGATTAGAGTTAACCAGTAGATAGGTCCTTGGTAGAGTTACCAAAACGTGTTTGTAGCAAAGTTACTACTAGAAAAAAGAGCCTAGAGGTACGCTAAAATCTAGACTATAATTAGAAGGTTTATTATAGTAGATTTCTATAGGTTCTTGTGAGGAAAGCTGTGGTTATTCCCATCCTAGGTTTCAACATTAAATCTTATGTTTTTACCTTCTTTCACTGCCATTGTTTTCAAGCACCTCATAGTTGCTTTACTGTTTTATAGCCTGTAATGGAATTTGATGGACCTAGTCCCTCACTGTGTGGTCTAAGCCCCAAGGTTTTTAACACTAGGTTTTACCCCTTTTTAGATTGAACTAGTTTATAGTATTTTTATGATATTATGCAGGATGGGATTTAGGTATTGGTATGCTGAATTGAAAAACTTGGGCTAGTTGGATTGTTTAGGCTATTCTGAGATCATAAATTAGACATAATTGACCTAGTTGCTCATATTTTAGGTGAATTTCCTATCATATGAAAAAGTGAGGCTTGTTTAAAATATAAAAGTGGATTTACATAACTTAAGACTAGTTTAGGTAGAATTTACCTAAAATGAAACCTTGTGTACTAGAAGTTAGCCCTTGACCAACCTTAGGAAAAAACGCATGTAAGATTTTGTAGACCTTTATGTGCTTGTTAAACTCTTGGAAATGCTTATTGAGGTGATATTGAAAAACTTCGACACTTGATGGATATGTTGGTTGAGGTGAGGGTTGATTCCTATTGATTATCCTATTATTTATGCGATTGAAGATACTATTGATTATATTGATATATTAATATTTACCGGTTCGACTTTGGCTATTGATTATATTTTCCATTTCAAATCCGACTATTGACTATATATACTTGTTTGAATGTGGATATACATATTATTCTACGATAATATAATTATTATGATATATTGATATCGGGGTGTGAGATTGCAAAACAACACTTTCGCTATGTTTTAAAATAAGGAAATGGATAAAGTAATGAGATGTTTGTGGAATCTAATGGTGTATTGATAATTGGTAAATGACGGTGGTGGGTTGCACTATCTTTTGTGTACCTTACAAACTTATGGGCCTTGCAATTGATTTTTTATTTTTTTGCATCAACTGGCGTATGGGAGCTAATTTTTTTAGTTATGATTGCTTGTGTTGATGCTTTACATGACGTTATGCTATTATTTTAGTTTATTTCTTCTATTTATGCACAGTGATAATGAAGTTGATTCAGGTTTGTCTCTACTTTGACTTAATTATGTTATCTTGCATTTTTTTAAATTTATATCATGATTTAGCTTAGTCGGTTGATGATGCCTACTGAGTACCCATGGTTATGGTACTCATACTACACTTCTATACATTTTTGTTGCTAATTGAGTACTAGTTGTCGCCATTTATCAACATTCATTCTATGTTGATTTCCAGAGATAGGGTGGGCTCTTTAAATCATAGTCACCTATTTCATTTTATCTTTCATATCTAGTCTTTAGTTTTAAGATATGATTATGTTTAATATTTTAATACTTTCATTGTATTATTACTAGATGCTCCTGTATTAGCTCTACCGGGTTCTGACTTAAACTATTTCTATTTCCTTGCTTTTTTGTGTGTTGATTGTGTATTTATCCCCTTTTGTGGCATTTCCACAAACATGACCCATTGCGTTTAACTCCAGGTTATGGTTTGGCTTGACTACTGGTTGGATTTAGTAGGCTCCATCATGATTTGTAAATTGGGTTATGGCAAATTGGTATCAAGGCCTAGGTTTCACCGGTATTATAGGTACAAGAGCAAATGTCTAGTAGAGTCCTATATATTGGAATGATGACATCCATTTCCTAAATTTTGGAGGCTATGGGACACTCTTAGAAGTTATTTAGCTCATTCACTTATTTCATGCTAAGATTTAGACATGATATGTAGAACATTCCTTTAAATTCACACTTTCGTAGATGGCTAGGATACGTGCTGCTGCTACATGCGATGAGGGTCTTGAGATCGAGCCTAGGGATCCTTCCCCTATTTATGGATGACCTAGAGGTTGTGGATATCCATGAGATACGTCCCTATCTAAGGGATAGAATAGGGGTCCTCCACCAGACCCTATTCCCGCTCTCGAGCCAAAGAATTTTTTGCCGCAGCCAGCGATAGGACAGGAACCAGCCTAGGCTTCACTAATGTGCTATGACTTTATCAAAATTTAGATGCTTAAAACTAAGAGAATATGAATATAGTTAAGGGTATTTATTTTTATTTGATGTGTTTTGGGAGTGCTTTGTAGGAAATTAGGTTTTGGATGCTAAATTCAAGAAAAAAGATGAAAAGTGATGTTTTTGGCAACTTATTTGACCAATCTTGGGTATTCGGGACACTTTTCAACTTGGTCGTGATTAGAGCAAGTTTGAGAATTAAAGAAGAGTTGAAAGGATGACTCAAGACACTTATGAAGTCAACATATGGACCACAATTAGGACCGATGAACCGTAAGTAAGCAAAATAAGTGCCATAGTTGAAGATCTCGAGAGTTGACAACCCTTCTGTAATTTGGCCATAACTTTTCACCCTAATATTGAATTGAGGCAAAATTGGTATGGTTGGAAAGCTAATTAAATTATCTATCTGATTGTGGGAACTTTTGCACCTGATAAGTCAACTTGCAGACTGCAAGTAGGACATATGGTCCACATATAGGTAAAGCTAGTAATGGAGGTCAAAATCCCGAGAGATGAATTTGTAGGATTTTTTCATCCGTTACCCATGCCCTATACTTGTCCCCAAGGTTAGGAAAATAGGACTACCTGTGCCCTATGCCACATAACGGGTACAAAGAGCAGGTGGCTGCCGACAGTGATTTTCACAGATCGTTCTGTGATCATTTCCTAGGGTTTCTATGTATCCCAATTACACTCCTATAATGTTTTTAAGTCCTATCTTATATGGGTAATTAAGTTTTCCTCTTTTGGTAGGATTTGAAATCTAGGTTTTTTTGTAACCTATTAATACCCTTTAGGCTTTGTTTAGTTTATTACACATATTAATTCATTAATTCATACATTCACATATTCAAGGGTAGCCCATTGGGGGTTATCCTATACTCTCATTATTCTTGGTTTATTTTTTGTTTGTTATTCAATTTAAGTCTTTGGTATTTATTATTTCTTTATTATGAGATTGATTTTGTAATTTTATCTATGGATTCCATGATTGATCTCATAACTATGAGCTGTTAATTCTTTTAGCTAGTGTTGTAGGAACCCTAGTAGATTAACAAACTAATGGAAGTGCCAAGTTGTTCTAGATAAAGATTCTTGCATGTATTGGGTTTTCTTCATTCTTATTGATTTCTTAGTGGTGGCTAACGTTAAGATCCCGCCTAGATTATTTCTACTTAATCCAAAAGAAGAGTTGTGAATGGGAAAAGAAGATTACAATAGTAATTTGAAGTTTACTACTAAGTAGTATATAAGTAAGATAGTTAGCTATCATCTAATAACTAGAGGCTTAAAAGGTAATAGTTAACTAGGGTTACGATAAAGGATAGTAAGGCGACATCCTGAGACTCAAAAAGTAGAGGGTTAAATTTGTCAGCTTGTCCAAGAAACTGTTGATGGTACATAACTTATCGATTCTGCATACAAGATATTGGGATAGTTTGATAGTGCATGATAAATCTACTGAGTTGAGAAGCGAAGGGGAACACAAGCCTAGTATTCTTCTTAGATTGTTTACAACAAAAATCTACTAAACCTTTTTACTTTTAGCTAGTTACTACAAATCCCCCTTTCCCTTTTCCGCACTTCTGGGTGATGTCAATAAGCTCAACACAAATTTTCAGCCTATTTTCTATGAGATCAACCCTAACCTATAGCAACCAATTCATCCTTCAATTGGAGGTATATTTTTGGTGTTATCAAATTTTGGCACCATAGTCTGGGAATAAGATCTTGGAATTCTTGATTGAAGTTGTTGGAGTTATTGGATTTTATTTTATTTTATTTTTTTTATTTCCTACTCTTCTTGAAATGACCACCTGGACAGAGAAAGTATGGAGTAATGATTACTTCTTTATTTATTGATCCTTTTCCTTTTGATATGGTGTATTACTACAAGAGTGTGATAAATATATTGATAGAACATAATGAACTCATGTATTACACAGTTAGCACTTATGGAAAAAGGTTGACAAGATTGTTTTCAACAGTTTGATAGGTTTGGTTTGGATATATGCTAATTATAAATAGAGTTGGATGTAAAAGTTACTTCACATAAAACCCAACAACTTAGTAATGGGTTGTGGACACTACAAATAATTTTTAAGCCAACTTGAGGAGCTAAAATTAGAGGAGTCTAAAATTGCTCAAGCTCTTATGGATAGTGTCACTCTTAAGGAGACCATACTATAGTTATTTGGGGATATAAAGAAGACTTTAAATCCTTAGTTATGGTATATTGGACCTCATTCACAATATTTTTCCACATTGTGTTTGGATATTCAGATCTTAATCGAGCCATCCGAGCCCGAAGAAGAGCACAAAGAGGAGGAAATATATGTCTATATTCTTGAATTTTCTGAGCCAAAATCATAGAGCTACATTCCTTACATAAGTTTAAAGAAGTAAAACATGCCACATATATTTATTGGGTCCTTTATTTTTCTAGCTCTGCCTTGCCCCATGAGCATAATAGGAAATTAGAAAAACAATTAAGGGTGCAATTCATAAGTTCAAAGTGGAAATAGAAATTTAAAAGTAAACTTTTGGGCTACCTTAATGATGTTTGAGTAATCAAGGTACCTATAGGCTTGTTGGGGAAGTCTGAGTACCCAACCAAGTCGCTTTATGCTGCAACGTGAAATCAGGCACTTCTTGGGAGGCAACCCAAAGTATTTTGTTATTTGTATTCATGTTACAGGATTGACATCATATATCTCCACCAATTGTACCATAGGTATGTTCTTAATCTCTTGTTTTGTAGATGTTTGATCCTTCAGGGATAATGCATGATTTTAAGTTGAGGGTGGGGCTTCTTATGAGTTTTGATATCCTCTTGGGATTTTTTTGTCGTGCATCTTTTCCCAGAGTCCTATTACTAGTAGAGTCGGCATGTTTAGGCATATTTTTTTATGATAGTTTGTGTTTAACTAGAATAAAAATAAGCATCAAGGGTAGTTAAGATGTTTTTATTGATGATACCCCTTCAATATCCTTTTTTCAAACTGTATGATATGTTTATATATGTGACAAATGAGAATCATAGTATGGCATTAGAATTAGGGACATGACAATCATTGCTTATAATTACATGAACCGAATAGTTAATAGCTTGTGATGTAACCTTGTGCCATATGTGTGTGAGATGGTACTTAGTTCTCTTTGTATGTTGAATTCAGAACTTGCCTGGTTAGTCTTTCTTAGGTTGTAGGATAGTCAGTTAGGAAATGATCATAAGTTGTAATGACCTTTCAGGTCATTTTCTATATTTATGCTTATCTTTACAATTTGAGCTTCTCCATAGTTTCCCTAAGCCATTTATGTTTTGCTGGGACCGACAGTTTGATTATTGGACAGTTCATTTAGTTTTTAGATCCAATTCCCTATTTAAGAGTCTTCATTTGTTCAAAATGGCCACTAGGAAAAAAATCAGTGGAAGAATCTTGAATGCAAAATCCAACTTCTCCATCATGTCTGGAATGTTAATTTTATGCTAGTTAGACCTTTGGTTCAGGTCCCAAGGCTACCAAACATATTTTGGGTGATTGAGTAAATTTTATGAAAAGTGATGAAACTATAGGTATGGGACCCACTTTTTTCCTTAACGATCTCCGATGAAATTTTTAATGATTCCAATGGATTTTAAATATGGTTTACACTCAAAATTCACTATTGTATCATGTTCTTTGGATTTTGGATGAGTTTCGAACTTATTTTTAAGTTTGTTATCATCTGGTGCAACCGCGATCGCAGGTAGCGCATTATGTCCCACATGACCACGATAACGGTAGCTCTTTAGCTACAGGGACTATATAAAGGTGCCAAGATGCATTTGGGGAATTTCCCCTTTATTAGTTAGACCTAGAAACCCTAAACTGAGTGTAATAACTCAAAATTGGTCATGAGGGTGACTTGTGATCTTGATTATCATCTTGTATCGCAATTATCTTCAATATTAAAGTAAGAATTTCTTAAATTTATGCTGGAATTTCTTAATTTGGACCGAAAACCCCAATTTAGCTTAGGGCTTGATTTTAGCCCAAAGTATGCTCTGTTTTCACCCATTCTTCGAGGGTTATAATTTCTTATTCATGTGTGAACTTTGGATTGGTCTTGCAGACTCATTTTCTATATGTGGGACCTACTTGGGATTTTGGTGTTGAGTTTGGACCCAAAGCATAATAGTGCAATATGGGTATCATTAGAGTCGTATTGACGAGTAGATTATGGTTTTGATAGTATGATGGCATTTTCAGGATTGTAAAGTGAAGACGAGCATTAGGTGCATGAAGTAAGGTTTTGTGGTTTGTCCTTGAGGTAGGCTTCTTTCAACTTTTCTTCATAGATTATGCGTGATATATGTTGCATGTGAATATGGATGTTAGGCTTGATTATGAGTAGGATGACTTGACCTTGATTGTTGATGTTTGGAGATTAGGTGAGGGTTTGGGACCTGTAAGATGGCATATTTATAACCCTTTTCTATCCTATTTCCTTTCCTCTTTAGTTTAGATTAGTTATAACATAGATATGATATAATTCTATGTTTGAAATATGGTTTTAGAGTCTAAAGCATGAATTGTATATTTAGCCTTATTGGGCTAGTGTAGTAGTCTTGAAACCATAAGATAGGTAGAGTTGACTTGAGTACCCTTGTTTCTAGTTGAAGTTGATATCTTAGACCTGAATATGGATTTCTTGACATCTAGAAAATGAACAAGATTTCATATCCTAGTTTGGGGCATAATGTTCCTAATTATGAAAATTAGTGATTAAAAGTGGGATCATTCGGTCCAGTTAGGGCTAAGCTTGTGTTAAATCTTATGGACTAAGTACGGATGATAAACATCGATGAGGCTAGTAAACCATAAAATAATGTTACTTCGTAACTTGGTAACTTGTATTGATTTTCTTGGATTTTGGCTTTTGAGTTATGGTTATGATACTCCTTGTGGAAGTGATATTGGACATTCAAAGATGATATTCCTCCTAGATACGTTATGTGGACTATAACGATACTATTTCCTCTTAGACTTGATGATTGGTCTATAGATACATTAAGTGGCCTATAAAGATGATATTTTCTCTTAGACTTGATGATTGGCCTATAGAGTTGCTATTTTCTTAAGTCATGATTGTTGGATCTATAGAGACAATATTCCTCTTGGATATGTAAATTGGCCCAGAGAAGTGATATTCCTCGTATTCATGATGTATGACATATTGATAAAAGAAATTATATAGACGTTTACATGTCTATATGTATTATTCCTCCTAGATGTGAGATGCCTCTTGTGTGAGAGATGATTACGTGTCTATCTATATTATTCCTTCCAGATATGAGCTACCTTTTGTATGAGAGATAATTACATGCTTATTAATAATTATGCCTCCTATATGTGAGATGCCTCCTATATGTAAGATGATTAGAGATATGCTATGACTTTTAATTATGATTATTGATATAAGTCCTGGATATGTTTGTGAGCCTAAGGCTGTGATTATGATGTGATTATTTTGGAAAAATTAATGGGCTAAGGGGTTGTGCTATGATATTGATAGAATAGCCAAGAAGTGTTTATCATTATAGATAATGTGATTATAGTTTATGAATCTGAACGTATATATCTTTGTATACATATCTCTTTGGTATGGGATAGAGAAAGATGTGGTATGATGCTTATTATTCCACTGATTAAATACCAATGATGGCCTGTATAGATTTAGTACATTTATGATTATTTACCATTATAAATGATGTGAGTTTAGCTACGATGTGATCCGAAGACTGCTCTTCTAGTTAGACGGTTAAGCTATATAGTTACTAGGTGTCTATTAGGGGACTATAGCACTTGATGGCTCGGAATCTAATATATTAGTTAATGAATCTTGCTTAGCTGAAACATAGTAGCTAACAATGGTTAGTTAATGAATGGTGTCAGTTAATAAAAGATGGTTAGGTGAAAAGTAGTAATGTGTTGTATAGTAATGATTAACGGATATAGGATGATTAGTTCATAACAATGAATAGTGGATAAATGGAGGTTCTGGTCTAGTGATGAAACTTGACTAGATGTTAGATGTTGGTTATTTAATATATAGTGGTTAGTTGCTATCCCGTTAGTAAGGATAATATTTAGGCTAATAACTAAAGGTTATATGATGACTAGTGAACTAGTGATTCAATTATAATAAGTGTTGGTTAACTAATAACTTGTAGTTGGGAAGTATTGACTAGACAAATATTTTGTGGTAATATGATTATGTTTATGAGTATTTTAGTGCATGTTATTCGACAATGACTATTATGATGATATTGATACCCGGCAAAGCCATAGGATACTATTATGATGATGTTGATAGTCGGCAAGAGCGGAGGATACTATTGTGATGATATTGATACTTGGCAAAGCTGGAGGATACTATTGTGATGATATTGATACCCAACAAGGACGAAGGAACTATTGTGATGATTGATACCTAGGAAGACCGGAGGATACTATTGTGATGATATTGATACCTGGCAAGGCCGAAGGATACTAGTGTGATGATAGTGACACTCGGCAAGGGCAGAGGATACTATTGTGATGATGTTGATATTCGGCAAGTCTGGAGCATATATTGATGATATCTTGAGACACGGCATTGCCAAAGAATAGATTAATAATATGTTGATACCCGGTAAGTCCAGAAGATATATTGATGATATGTTGATACTTGATGAGGCCAGAGGATATATTGATGATATATACATATTCGGCATGGTTGGAGGATACTATTGATGATGTGTTGATATTCGAAAAGGTCAGTGGTTGATTACGATGATGATAGTCCTAATGAGGTAGTTTGTATGAGTTGTGATATTGATTGTGTACTTTATATTCATTCCTGCATGCACATCACCTATCACCAGTATGCATATAAATTTATTAGCTGATATGGGAAGGTTATATATATTTGGGTAAAAAATATGCCTTGTGTTGTTTTATGTTGATTGAATCTTCTGTGCTTGAGGCGTGGGGGAATTCATAGGCTTGACTAGGTATTTGGTTGTCCAGAGTATCCGGTTATTCATGCTGTTATTAATGTTGTTATTATCAATATTTTGATTATTATTATGGCTAGCTTATGGCAGATTGACCATTAACATAGGATCAGGATTTGAGGTATATCTTTGGCCTCTCCTATCTTGTGATTGCATTATTATGCACAATTATTCCATGTCTAGCCATATGTATTAGGAACCCTGAGTATGATAGTATTAAAATATTTATAGTATTGTAATGAATTCTCAAAATTCGATATGATGATATAGGTTATGATTTGAGATGACCTTATTTTCTTATATATATATATATATATATATATTAATCTATATGAAGCTATGATACTATCGTATATCCCATCCTCCATTGTTCATATTTTATTGTTGTTTCTACGCCTTACATTTTACTATATATCTTTCTTTCTCTCTTTATTTATATATTGACCTGGGATATATGATATAACATTGACGTATATTGAATATGGCTAGAATAGGATAGTTCACCCTGATACTTCCTTAGTCTTATTATGTTAGACTCTTGGACATGAATACGATTGTTTTTTCTTATTATCTTATTGACTTATCATATGATTTCTGGACTCTTGGGTGTAGTTTCCATTCTATTTATATGTTGTATATATCTGCTTTATCTTTGAAGCTAAATTGGAAGTAGCCTACTGAGTACAATTCATTATGTACTAATACCACACTTATGCAGCCTGTAGATCATAGTTCAGGTTATCGCCATTGATGTGTGCATCGTGTGGACCATCCATAGTTTAGAGACTTAGAGTGAGCTCCTAATGTTCAGAGCATTACTTATCGCTCTATTATGTATTGGACTAGTCTTTAAGTTGCATTTAGAGATAAGTTGTATAACTGTATTTCTCTTGATATTTCACTTTTGCATTATTTTTATATTAGAAGCTCTTGTACAGATAACACTAGGTTTTAGGATTCTTCTATATATTAATCTTTATTTCATATATTCCACATTTTTCTTTATATTATTAAGTATTTTATTACTAGTAATTCTAGACTACGTGTTGGCTTGCCTACTGGTGGGTTATAGTACGCGTCATCATGACTTGAGAAGTTGGGTCATGACATAAGTTGTTTTATATATTAGTCTACTTTTATCCTACATGATCTTTCATGTGCGAATTATATCCCTTGATCCCTATTTTGAGCATGATAGCCTATATTATTGTTTTAGCCTATATACCTATTTTGGCCTTAGTTCTCCTTGGATATTATGTATCTTAACTCAGTCAAATCGCTTAAGTTTAAGGTGGCTATCATAGGGGTGCATAATGTAAAGTGGGTGTAAAGAATGGGGAAACAAAAGAAAGAAATAAAGAAAGGATGGGTGTGATAGAAAAAGAAAAAAATTGTGAAAAAGTTAAAAATAAAGCATAAAAGACCACACCTAACTCGAGTGTGCTTTAAAAAAAGGGAGAAATAATGGTGGGATAAAAGAAAATTTGTTAATAAGTGATAACCTAAGGTTATTGTAGTTCTAATGAGGCTTAGTCAGTTTAAAAGTCCATATGTATCATACTAGCCCCAAGCCTATATTGTAAGTCGAGAAAAGTCCTATAGTGATCCTAACTTGATTGTTTGAAAACTAAGGTAAAGAAAATAAGGGCAAGCCTATGGTATTTTACATGCATTGATTGGATCTTCTTTTGTGACTGTGAGTGTCTCTTGACCGTCCCTGCATTGACATGTATTATTTCATATGAGTGATTGGGACTTCTTTTATTGTGAAGACACACGAGTTGTATTGCTAGCTGTATACTTTTTTAGGTAGTGTAATTTGTATATATGAATGGTTGTTTGTTGCTAATATAAGGCCATAACTTAATTCCTTTGTGTCACATTGTTGTTCTTCATCAATACACACAAATGGGTATTCAAACGGGCAAGGACTTTGAGCTAAAATTGATGATTGACTGCTATAGGTATCTTAGGTTTGTCATGGTTGACCATCATCGTATTGTTCTTTTATGTTTTGTTGCATGAGGACATGTAGTGTTCTAAGTTGAGGTTGTTTATGTTCTATGAATTTATAGCATTTTAGATACTTAAAACTATGAGAATATGCATATACTTAAGGCTATTTTGTTGTATTTGATGTCTTTTTAGAGTGTTTTGCTGCAAAATTAGGTTTCTGATGCCAAATTCAAGAAATAGATGAAAAATGATGTTTTAGGCTACTTATTTGACCAATCTTGGGTATTTGGGACACATTCCAGCTTGGTCGTGATCAAAGAATGTTCAATAATTGAATAAGAGAAGAAAAAATGACTCCCGACACTTACTAAGTCAACTTGTGGAGTGCAAGTAGGACCTACATATCGCAAGTAAGTAAAACAAGTGCCCGAGTTGAAGATGCCGAGAGTTGATAGCCCTTTAAAATTTTGGCCATAATATTTCAACCCGATATCGGATTAAGGTAAAATTGGTATCTTCAAAAGTAATGTAATTATCTATCTAATAGTAGGGACTTATGCACCTGGTAAATCAACTTGCTGATTGCAAATAGCACATATAGTCCGCATTAGGCAAAGCAAGTGCCGTAGGTTTAAATCCTGTGAGATGAACTTTCTAAATTTTTTCATCTCCTACACGCGCCCTGTACCTTTGCCTATGGTCAGGACCATAAGTAGTCCTCGAGCCCTGTGCTACACCATGGGTACCAAGTGTTGGTGGCCGCTGACAGTGATTTTGTTGGATCTTAAATCGTTTCCTAGGGTTTCTATGTATCCCAATTACACTCCTATTATGTTTGTAAGTCCTATTTTGTATGGGTAATTCTGTTTTCCTATTTTTGTTAGGATTTGAACTCTAGGGTTTCTTGTAGCCTATAAATACCTTTTTGGCTTTGTTTAGTTTATTTAACACATTAATTCATAAATTCATATATTCACATATTCAAGGGTAGCCCCTTCGGGGCTATCCTATACTCTCATTGTTCTTAGTTTATTTTTGGTTTTTTTATTCAATTTAAGTCTTTTGGATTTCTACTTATATTATTATGAGATTGATTTTTTAATTCTATTTATGGATTCCATGATTAATCTCATAACAATAAGCGGCTAATTCCCTTAGCTATGGTTGTAGGAACCCTGGTAGATTAATGAAATAGAGGAAATGCAAAGTCGTTCTAGATAAAGATTCTTGCATTTATTTATTTTTTTCATTCTTATTGACTTGCTTTCCTCTATTTTATATTGCTTATGGGTGCCGTATTGATGTTATGTAATCTGCTTCTGTGCTTTACTATGTGTTTGTGTGGTATCTCGTACCTTGAGCCGGGGGTCTATCGGAAACAGCCATTCTACTTCATCAGAGGTAGAGGTATGGACTGCGTACATCTTACCCCCCCCAGACCCCACCAGGTGGGAATACACTGGGTTTGTTGTTGTTGTTGTTGTGTCATTCTTATTGACTTCCTATTGGTGGATAACGTTATGATCCCGCCTAAATTATTGCTACTTACTCTAAAAGAGGAGTAGTGACTAGGAAAAAAAGATTACATCTGTAATCTGAAGTTTATCTGTTGATCCACACTTCTAGGTATTATCTAAGTATGATGGTTAGCTGTCATCTAATAACTAGAGACTCAAAAGGTAATAGTTTACTGGGATCAAGATAAATGTCAATAAGGAAACATCCTGGGATTCAAAAGGTAAAGTGTGAAATCTGTCAGCTCGTCCAAAAGATTGTTGATGGTACGTAACTTATCGATTCTACATACAAGATATTAGAATAATTCGACAGTGCATGATAATTTTACTAAGTTGAATAGCAATGGGGAACACAAGCCTAGTGTTCGTCTTAGATTGTTTACAACAAAAAGCAACCAAACCTTGTTACTTTTAGCTAGTTACTACAAATCCCCCCTTTTTACTTTCTCGCACTACCTGGTGATTTCAATAAGTTCGAGACAGATTTCTATCCTATTTGCTATGGGATCGACCCCAACATAGTTAGGTTACTATATTTAAGAGCGATCACTTCATCCTTCAATTGGAAGTGTATTTTAGATGTTATCATTCACCAAGATTTATTTGTTCTTCAATGCTCAAAGATGCGTTAAATCAACATTTGGGGTTAGTTGGTGGTGCCCCATCAGATTGTGCACCATCTACATATTAGAGTAATATAGAGGCAAGGGCACAACTTATAGCTATGGCACCAAGTATTTAGGTTCCTTGTATACCAGTAGTTTCTTAGCTGGTAGTTATTCAACTAGTGGTTGCACAGCATGCTATACCTGTTGAGGACAAGAGCATGTTGGGTAGATTCTTAAAGTTGGTTCCGCCTAGGTTTTCTAGTACTTAGGACAAGGATGCATAAGAGTTTTTGATTGCTTGTGATGGTAGGCTCTATAATTTAGGCCTTTATAACCTCGCAGTGTAGATTACATCATATTTTAGTTAGACTTGTCTCAACATTAGTGGAGAGGTTATATGGATTCTAGACCAACTAGATCTTCTCCTTTAACTTCTTCTTAGTTTTTTGAGATATTTTTGGAGAATTATATGCCTCGTAGCCTTAGGGATGGTTTGAGAGATCAAGTAGGGCTCCATGAATATTGTAGAGTATGAAGGTCATTTTCATGAGTTGTCTAGGCATATCATTTCTTTTCTGGATACTAAGTGTGAGAGAGTTTGAGACTTCCCCTTTATATGTGTACATTGAGTTTTGTTGCTGTGAGTAGGTCTTTTTTGGAGGTCTCTGATCATGCTTAACTTCGGAAGGAAATGTATTGTTAGGCTTCTAGGTGAAGAAATAAGAGGCCTAAACATCAAGGTAATTTCAGTGGGAGCTGTAGTTTTTACTAGTTCAAAGGTAGCCACTTTCATAGTTGATATCCTCCATTTCCATCCTATCAGCCTCAGAGTTAGCCTAGTTGATCTTTTCAGGTAGCTCTTCAGATTGCTGATAAATGTCCGTCTAGTGCTAATAATCGCCCTAGTCAGGGCGGTGGACATTTTTTGAGAGGTTCATCTTTTGGTGATTCTAGATGTGGTGGTTATTTTATGTAAGCCAGATCTATTGGTTCTAGTTCAGCCTAGGTGACATGCTATAGTTGTGGAGCTTATGGTCATTATTCATGAAATTTTCAAGTTATGTAGTGATTCTGGCTTAAACTTAGAGTATTCCCCTATTAGAGTAGTTGATCTTTAGCATGAGGTGGTTCTTAGGGTCTTAGGGGTGGTTTCTAGGGTAATTAAGGATCATCTCAGGCATGCAGAATAGAAGGTCCATTAGGATCCTAGACAGGTAGTAAGAATGGTTGGTTGTATGTAGTACCTGCTATAACCAATTGTGTCTATGGATGCTTTTATTATAGGTATGATTTTTTTGGTGTTGTATGTTAACCCTTACTTTATTTGATCTTGGATCCACTGATTCATATGTATCTCCTTATTATGCTCCACAGATAGAGTTATCTTCGAATTTATTCTCTATGCCATTACGTGTATCTACTCTCGTAGGTGATTGTTTAGTAGTGGATCTAGTATTTAGATCACGTGTTGTGACTGTTAGAAATGTTGATACTAATGCTAATCTTATTATTATGGATATGGTGGATCTTGATGTGATTCTAGGCATGGATTGGTTAACCCACTATCACACTGTGATGGATTATTTTCCTAAGATCATTACTTTAGCCATGCTCGATATATCCCAGTCATGTAATAGGGAGCAGTTAGCCACAGGCTGACTGGATTATCTCTTATGTTTGTGCTAGGAGGCTTAATTTGAGGGGTTGAGAGTCTTAGCTCACTTATGCTCATGATGTTATTGTAGAGAGTCTATCTCTTCGCTTTGTTCCCGTAGTTTGTGAGTTTTCTAACATGTTCCCAACTAACTTGCCTGGTATTCCACTATCCATGAGATTGAGTTTTCTATTGATCTTGAGCTTGGCACCTAACCTATTTCTATGACACCTTACCGTATGGCTTTTTTCCATCTTAGAAAGCTAAATTCTCAGCTTTAGGATCTTTTTGGTATGGGTTTTATTAGATCATGTATGTCTCCATGTAGAGCCCCTGTGTTGCTTGTAAAGAAGAAAGATGGCTCCATGCATATTTGTATTGAATATAGTAAGCTTAGAAAGGTGACAGTGATGAACCATTGTCCTATGCCTCGCATTGATGATTTGTTCAACCAGCTCCAAGGTGTACTGGTGTTCTCAAAGATTTATTTGAGATCTGGTTAGTTGGGATTCAGGCTAAGGACATCTCTAAGACAACTTTTAGGACCTGTTATTGTCATTGTGAGTTCTTTGTGATGTCTTGTAGGTTGAATAATGCCCCAGCCATATTTATGGATATGATGAATTGATAGTTCTGGACATATTTTGACTCTATTAGGATTTTGTTAGTTGATGACATCCTTATGTACTCGAGAAGTAGAGAGGAGCATGCACAACATTTGAGTATTTTTCTCTAGACTTTGAGAGATCATGTGCTTTTCACTAAGTTCTCTAAGTTCGAGTTTTGGCTTGAGTCGATGACATTCCTTGGACATGTGATATCTAAGAATGGTATTATTGTAGACCTAACAAAGATGGGGAAATTTGTGATTGGGCTAGACCTATATTTTTTACTAAGGTTTGTATGTTTATTGATTTGGCCTATTATTGTAGACGATTTGTCAATGGTTTTGCTACAATTTTAGTGCCTATGACCAGATTGACTTGGAAGGAGGTTTGTTTTTGATGGTCTGAGGAGTGTGAGTTGAGCTTTGAGAAGGTCAAGGATATTTTTACATCAGCTCCTATTCTACTTCTTCCTTTAGAGGGTGAGGGATTAACCATGTATTGTGATAGTTCTAGTGTTTGCTAAGTTTTGTTTTGACGCAGAAAGGTCATGTTATTGCTTATGCTTTGACATAGATTAAGGCTCACTAGTACCACTACCCCATTCATGATTGGAGTTTGCTGTAGTAGTTTTCTTTCTTAAGATTTGGAGGCATTATCTCTATGGTTTGCATTGTGAGATTTTCATCGATCATCCCAGTCTTAAGTATCTTATGACCTAGAGATAGCTTAAAGCTAGACAGTGTAGATGGATGAAGTTGGATAAGGATTATCATATCTATATCTTGTATCATCCGAGTAAGGCTAATGTAGTGACAGATGCCTTTTGTCAGAAGACAGTGAGTATGGGTAGCTTGGCTTGTATTTTAGATTCTCAGAGGCCTTTCCATGGGACGTTCAATCCTTTGCCAATTTAATGATTCACCTAAATATTTCATTTTCAAGGAGGATTCTTGCAAGTGTTAACGCAAGGTATTCACATTTTGAGTAGATTCGGGATTATAAGTTTGAGGGCAGTAAGTTTCGCTTCCTTCGTGATCAAGTGTTGAATGGTGTCTTAGAAGAACACCATAGATTTTGAGGGAGTTTTATGATTTGATAGCTATATTTGTGTTTTGAGGATTGATGACTTGATTTAATTATTTTAGCATGAGGCTCACAACTATAGATATTCTATATGTCGAGGCACAACGAAGATGTAGAGAGATTTGAGATAATATTATTGGTGGAGTGGCATGAAGAGATAATTAGCAGAGTTTGTAGCTCATTGCCTTTGTTGTCAGTATATAAAGGCCGAGCATTAACGACCAAGTGAGTTGATTTAGACATTGCCCATTTTCTAAGTAGAAGAGGGAGCGGATTACCATGGACTTTGTTAGTAGATTACCCCGTACTTCTCATAGTTTTAATGGTATTTGGGTCATTGTGGGTCAATTGACCAAGTCAGTTTATTTCATTCCCATTTCGATACATATGATGTCATAGAATGGTATTACTGGAGACCCAACAAAGTGTGGGGGAATTTGTGATTGGGCTAGACCTATATTTTCGACTAAGTTTTGTAGCTTTATTAATTTGGCCAATTATTATAGACGATTTGTCGATGGTTTTGCTACTATTTTAGTTCCTATTACCAGATTGACTTGGAAGGAGGTTTCTTTATGATGATATGAGGAGTGTAAGTTGAGCTTTGAGAAGCTCAAGGATATTTTTACGTCAGCTCCTATTCTATCTCTTCCTGTAGAGGGTGATGGATTCACTATGTATTCTGATACTTCTGGTGTTGGCTAGGTTTGTTTTTCATGCATCAAGGTCATGTTATTGCTTATACTTTGAGACAACTTAAGGCTTATGAGTACAAGTACCCCATTCATGATTTGGAGTTTGCTGCAGTAGTTTTTGCTCTTAAGATTTGGAGGCATTATCTCTATGGTTTGCATCCAATCATCCCAGTCTTAAGTATCTTATGACCTAGAGATATCTTAAAGATAAATAGTGTAGATGGATGAAGTTGCATAAGGATTATGATATCCCTATCTTGTATCATCCGAGTAAGGCTAATGTAGTGGAAGATGCCTTTTGTCAGAAGACAGCGAGTATGGGTATCTTGTCTTGTATTTCAGATTCTTAGAGGCCTTTGCCATGGGACGTTCATTGCCTTGCCAACTTGATAGTTCAGCTTGATATTTTAGATTCAAGGAGGATTCTTGCTACTGTTAAGGCAAGTTCTTCACTTTTTGAGCAGATTCGGTATTGTAAGTTTGGGAATAGTAAGCTTTACTTCCTTCATGATCAAGTGTTGAGTGGTCAGTCTTAGAGGAATATCATAGAATTTGAGGGAGTTTTATGATTTGATAGTTGTATTTGTGTTCTGAGGATTGATGACTTGATTAAATTATTTTATCATGAGGCTTACTGCTCTAGATATTCTATTTGTCCAGGCAAAACAAAAATGTAGAGAGATTTGAGATAATATTATTGGTGGAGTGGCATGAAGAGAGAATTTGCGGATTTTGTAGCACATTACATTTGTTGTCAGTAGGCGAAGTCCGAGCATCAACGACCAAGTGAATTGATTTAGAGATTTCCCATTCCAAGTAGAAGTGGGAGCGGATTACGATGGACTTTGTTAGTGGATTACCCCGTACTTCTCGTGGTTTTAATGGTATTTAGGTCATTATGGATCAATTGACCAAGTCAGTTCGTTTCATTCCCATTTCGATGTTGTAATACGCTACAAGATTCTAGATTAGTTTCCAGCTATTCATCCCATTTTTAAAGGTCCCAAAGCTATTATTTCACACTAAGTGGAAGGACATGGATACTTTAATGCCCCAAGATTTAGAACATTTTATTTTTGGTCTTTCTATGTTCAAAACATTGATTTATGATTTAGAATATGATTAGGTATATTAAAAGGGCCATCCGGGAGTATTTCGGTATTTTGGGAAGAGGTTTAGGGTGTTTTTGGACCACGGGGGTGGTAAACATCCGCGATTTCAACATGTTACATAGGAAAGTCTCTGCGATACTCAATGTGACATTGAGGATAGTCTCCACAATATGCAACATTTCATGAGGCTAGCTTCAACGATAGCTATCGTGCCATTCTGCAGTGTAAATCTTGCAGCCTTTATTAAAGAGGTGAGGGGAATTTTAATCTTTTTTTCTCACCCTAACATACCTAAATCATGAGTTAAAATCCAAGAGGGGCAATATTTTCCCCATTCATCATCAGTTAATGATGTTCAACCTCCTCCCATTTTTAGGAACACAAAAAAATAAAAAGTTTTTTTCAAGAATCCACCCTTCCAAGGCCTCAATTTCATGTTTCCCCTAAGAAGACAAGGAATTTAGGTATGTGGGATGTTCTTCAATGCGTCACTTCCACCCATTGAGTCCCAAAAATCCCTTAATTTTCAAGTATAAACCCTTTTCCTTTATTGATGAAATTTCAGTGTCAAGTATGACTTTATTCAACTTTCTCTTAATAGTCTTGAATACAAACTATGACAATATGTTTCCCCACATAGATTATGTTCTTACATGCTTTATAAACCCAATCACCTATATCATGTTCGTTTGAAAACATTTGGATTATAAATTTATGAATTTAACCACATTAGCATGTTGTACTCATAAGTTTAACATCTTCCCATACTCATAATCATGGATTTCATCAGTTTAGTAAATTATACTATGTTTTGATCTACAAATGAAGAATATCCTTACAGTATTATGATGATGTTATTGTACTTAATGTATCATTCAGTGCTAGTGGGTTATGAACAACGGATACCAAGGAAAATCATGTCTATCAGTGATATCAGGTACAAAACATTCAAATTTAGCTTGTACAATTAAATTTAAGAATAATATCAAAATTAACACTCATAAGTACTAGATAATGTTTTATGATTATTTCAGGTTATCATCATATTGAGCATTTGTCAGTTTGAATTATGCTAAACTTCTTATCCATACTAGATCATGTTAAATGAATAAGGATACCATTGTCATTTAGTTGGAAGTAATACTTAGCACCGAGCGAACTCAGGGATGGTGGCTCACCCGTCAGTTTTGGGAGAGTTGTTAGTAGCAGTCCCTAAGTTCCATAACTACATAGTCAACGTAGGTTATGAGGGTTGACCCATCAGTTTTGAATTTATTCATCTCAGGGGTCACCCATCAGTTTAGGCTTGATCTTATAGTCCTTCGAGACATCAGATTAGTTGATCCACATAACTAGTGTCAGTACCCAAGGCTAGGTATTGATACCCTTTTAATTAGGGTTATAGGTTGGACCCCGATTATACTATTTTAGGGCATGTCAATTTAATGTTAGCTCCCACAGTCTTAGTTCGATATCCATACCATATCAGCCAAGGTTTCCATGACAAAGTGTTTAGTTTATTAGTTATTTAGTTATTTAGTTTTACAGATTATTTTAGTACATTCTTTACTTGGTCCTGCATTTGTTTTACATGTTCACGCATTTGTGTTTAGTGCTTATGTGTAATTCAATTAGTTTTATCTCACATACTAATACGTTCCAAGTATTGCCCGCATAATCTCTTTTGTGCTATATTGATTTCACGATATAGGTTCAGAGCTCAGTTTCTTAATCACCCTTAGTCATTTCAGTTCAACTCAACTGCAGCTGTGGTAAGTCCTCATCCATCGAGGACAATTTATTTGTAGTTATTTTCAGTACTTTTTTTATTTCATTCAGTCAGAGTTAGTTGGGGATTTTGTCTCATCAACTACTCATGTTTTTTAGGCTTTTAGATCGTTAGCCTTATTTTCTGTTGTATTAACAATTCAGAAATCATTGGTGTTTTTCAGTGTTACATCTTAATGGAAATTCTCATCAGTTTATCTTCTGCATATGATGTTTTATTTTTACTTTATTTAGTGCTCATAGTAGATACTTGATCATTGGTTAGATTGGGGTCACTTGTGGCCTTAAGTATCGTGTTATGACTAGGGTAGTCTAGGGTCATGACAAACTTGATATAAGAGCGTAAGGTTTTAATGTGTCCCAGGGTGTTTGAAAACCACGTTGAGTAGAGTCTTGTGAATATGTGTGAAGTGCGCCAAACTTATGGGCGAAAGGATACAAGATGTTTTAGAAAAGTTTTCCTTCTTTTAGTATTCATGTTGTGCGAAGGATCTTAATCTCTATTGAATTCCTTTTTCTGACTCTTCCTTCATTCGTTTACAAAAAATGCCTCCTTGAATAAATAACGGCGAAGGAATGAGGATCATCCCACACCACCTTCTATTTAGGAATACCCTCTGAACGAACATGTTTCCCATGTCAAATTCAAGACTGCTTTCACTGTTTTAGCCCAGACTATGGCTGCTCAGAATAACGAGAAGGCTATTGCCCTAGCCAATCCAGTAAGTGAGCACAGAAGCAATTAGGATTTGAGACTTCACTCGGATAAATCCTCTATTATTTTTTGGATCTAAGTCTGAGGATGATCAGCAAGAGTTTATGGATTGTGTGCGAAAAGTGACAAATATCATGGGTGTTACTGCTAGTGAGAGTACTAACTTAGCTTCGTACCAATTGCAAAGGGTAGCTTATACATGGTTTAAGTAGTGGAAGGAGGATAGTACATTTAAAGTAGGGCCTATAGAGTGGGATGAATTTGCTATGACTTTCTTAGATAGATTCTTTCTACTCGAGTTGAGGGAGGCCAAGGTGTAGGAGTTTCTAAATCTAAAGCTGGGTAATATGATTGTGAAGGAATATTCACTAAATTTCACATAGTTAGCAAGGTATAATCTAACTATGGTGGATGATATTTGGGCCAGAATGAGTAAGTTTGTATCTTTAGTTTCAAAGCATGTGGTTACGGAGTGCAGAACAACTATGTTGGTTAAAAAGATTGGTATTTCTAGATTGATGCTCCATGCTTAGCAGATAGAGGAAGATAAACTCAAGAAAGGGAAAGAGATAGTAAGAGGGAAAGTGTAATGCCCCAAAATTGGGTCTCGAGACGTCATACGGTGCTTAGGGGCATAAGTGACCCTAAGCTAACCCTTCTACTGGCACAACTCATAAGCAACTGAATAAAATGCTCAAGTCTACATGAGATTAGCGAAAACATAGAACTTATCTGAACTTGATCAATACATCATAAATGTTACAAGGTTACAATTCTACTTTTACAAATGAAACTGATACTGAATACATCAGCTTCTACTGACTGTCTATGAAGCCTCTACTGGTACTGACTTCAGATA